>NC_092471.1:20510308-20732808 GCF_047495875.1 Pithys albifrons albifrons | reverse complement strand
GAATGCCAGGTTTGGGGAGTGCCAGGATTGGGGCTGTCCCAGGTTTGGGGCTGTCCCAGGTTTGGGGAGTGCCAGGTTTGGGGGTGTCCCAGGTTTCGGGGTGTGCCAGGTTTGGGGGTGTGCCAGGTTTGGGGAGTGCCAGGTTTGGGGAGTGCCAGGTTTGGGGAGTGCCAGGTTTGGGGTGTCCCAGGTTTGGGGGAGTGCCAGGTCTGGGGAGTGCCAGGTTTTGGGTGTGTCCCAGGTTTGGGGAGTGCCAGGTTTGGGGTGTCCCAGGTTTGGGGGTGTCCCAGGTTTGGGGAGTGCCAGGTTTGGGGAGTGCCAGGTTTGGGGGTGTGCCAGGTTTGGGGAGTGCCAGGTTTGGGGGAGTGCCAGGTTTGGGGAGTGCCAGGTCTGGGGAGTGCCAGGTTTTGGATGTGTCCCAGGTTTGGGGAGTGCCAGGTTTGGGGTGTCCCAGGTTTGGGGGTGTCCCAGGTTTGGGGAGTGCCAGGTTTGGGGAGTGCCAGGTTTGGGGGTGTGCCAGGTTTGGGGAGTGCCAGGTTTGGGGAGTGTCAGGTTGGGGGTGTGCCAGGTTTGGGAGTGTGCCAGGTTTGGGGAGTGCCAGCTCTGTGGAGTGCCAGGTTTGGGGGTGCCCCAGGTTTGGGGCTGTCCCAGGTTTGGGGGAGTGCCAGGTCTGGGAGTGTCCCAGGTTTGGGGCTGTCCCAGGTTTGGGGGAGTGCCAGGTCTGGGAGTGTCCCAGGTTTGGGGCTGTCCCAGGTTTGGGGCTGTCCCAGCTTTGGGGGTGTTCAGGTGCAGGAGGGGCTTCCGAGGGGGGATTTGGGGCCCTCCCAGCAGCCCGGGCTCTGTGTTGGGCTGCAGGGCCCCGAGGTGGGTGCAGGTGAGGGAGGGTTGGCCCCTGCACTGCTGCTCCCTGCAGGTTGTCCTGGAAGGGGGGGCAGGAGTGCCCTCAGGGGCTGGTGAAGGTGGTTTGGGGCATGGAGGGTCTCAGGAGTTCATTCCAGGAGCTGTTCTTTGGCTTACACAGCACGGAGAGAGCAAGGAATGACAATGCCAGTGCAGATAAAGGAGATGAACTTCCTGTGGGTGAGAGGAGGGAGTTTTCCCTCTCCACCAGGCTTTGAGGAGTGGGGTCTGAGGCTGACTCAGCACTCTGTGAGCTGCTCAGGGCTGGGGGAAGGTTAATTAGGTGCCTTATCAGCAGAGCCAGGCAGCCCTTGGAGCTGATAATTCCCTAAAATCCCAGCCTTTCCATCTCCTAAATCATGGCAGGAGCTGCCTCAGCGTTTGTGTGTGGATGGATCCAGGCCCAGCCAGGAGGAGATTGGTGCTGGCACAGCTCTGCCCTCCAGGGCTGCAGGGTGGCAGCCTGGCTGGCACTGCCCTGTGCAGGAGCAGGGATGGGATCCAGGTGATCCCTGTCACTGCTGTGAGGCAGAGAGGACACTCCAGCTCAAGTGCAGCCAATGGATCACAGAATCATAGAATGGATTGGGTTGGAAAAGGCCTCCGAGATCATCAAGTCCAACCCTTGATCCAACCCCACTGTGATCACCAGCCCAGGGCACGGATTGGAAAAGACCTCCAAGATCATCAAGTCCAACCCTTGATCCAACCCCACTGTGATCACCAGCCCAGGGCACGGATTGGAAAAGACCTCCAAGATCATCAAGTCCAACCCTTGATCCAACCCCACTGTGATCACCAGCCCAGGGCACTCCGTGCCCTGGGCTGGTGATCACAGTAGGGTTGGATCAAGACATGGTTGGATCAAGACATGGTGATCACAGTAGGGTTGGATCAAGACATGGTGGATTCTCACTCAGTGCCACATCCATAGAATCACAGAATCATAGAATGGATTTGGTTGGAAAAGCCCTCCAAGATCATCAAGTCCAACCCTTGGTCCAACTCCAGTCCCTTTCCCAGATCATGGCACTCAGTGCCACGGCCAAGCTCAGCTGAAAAACCTCCAGGGATGGGGAATCCACCCCCTCTCTGGGCAGCCCATTCCAATGCCTGAGCACTCTCTCTGCAAAGAATTTCTTTCTGCTCTCCAACTTCAATTTCCCCTGGCAGAGCTTGAGCCCATCGTGCCCCCTTGTCCTATTGCTGAGTGCCTGGGAGAAGAGACCAACCCCCACCTGGCCAGAACTTCCCTTCAGGCAGTTCCAGACAGTGCTGAGGTCACCTCTGAGCCTCCTCTTCTCCAGCCTGAGCCCCCCCAGCTCCCTCAGCCTCTCCTCACAGCACTTGTGCTCCAGTCCCTTCTCCAGCCTCGTTGCTCTTCTCTGGATGAGCCTGGGAAGGGAGGCTGAGCTTCCAGTAAAACCAGATGTTGGCAGTGGGCCAGTCTGCACCTTCTCCCAGGGGTGTCCCCACTGGAGCAGTTGCAGAGGAGCTGTTGGACTGGGGGCTGTAGCCAGGAGTCAGCACTGACCACGTGGGTGCTGTCAGTACTTTCCACTCTTGCTCCCTGTGCTGTCAGATATGGATTTAAATTAGCTTTTAATTCAGAAGAAAATTGGGATTGAAGCAGCCACGTGGGTGATTGTGGAGCAGAGCAGTGGGGATGGGAACACTGACTTCAAATCCATGCAGGAACAGCAGAACTCAGTTCCTTGATGTCCCTGGCCCTTGGTTTCCCTTACTGACTGTTGTTTGCTGAGGTCCTGCTGTCACTGACTGTTGGTTTGTGATGGTCCTGCTGTCACTGACTGTTCTTTGCTGAGGTTCTGCTGTCACTGACTGTTCTCTGTTGAGGTCCTGCCATTTTTGTTCTTTTTCTGAGGACCTGCTGTCACTGACTGTCTTTGCTGAGGTCCTGCTGTCACTGTTCTCTGTTGACATCCTGCTGTCCCTGCCTGTCCTTGCTGAGGTCCTGCTGTCCCTACCTGTCCTTGCTGAGGCCCTGCTGTCCCTGCCTGTCCTTGCTGAGGCCCTGCTGTCCCTGCCTGTCCTTGCTGAGGCCCTGCTGTCCCTGCCTGTCCTTGCTGAGGCCCTGCTGTCCCTGCCTGTCCTTGCTGAGGTCCTGCTGTCCCTGCCTGTTCTCTGTTGAGGTCCTTCTGTCCCTGCCTGTTCTCTGTTGAGGTCCTGCTGTCCCTGCCTGTCCTTGCTGAGGTCCTGCTGTCCCTGCCTGTTCTTTGCTGAGGTTCTGCTGTTACTGACTGTTCTCTGTTGAGGTCCTGCTGTCCCTGACTGTCCTTGCTCAGGTCCTGCTGTCCCTGCCTGTCTTTGCTGAGGTCCTGCTGTCACTGACTGTTCTCTGTTGACATCCTGCTGTCCCTGCCTGTTCTTTGCTGAGGTCCTGCTGTTACTGACTGTTCTTTGCTGAGGTTCTGTTGTCACTGACTGTTCTCTGTTGACATCCTGCTGTCCCTGCCTGTCCTTGCTGAGGTCCTGCTGTCCCTGCCTGTTCTTTGCTGAGGTTCTGCTGTTACTGACTGTTCTCTGTTGAGGTCCTGCTGTCACTTACTGTTGTTTGTTGAGGTCCTGCTGTCCCTGCCTGTCCTTGCTGAGGTCCTGCTGTCCCTGCCTGTCCTTGCTGAGGCCCTGCTGTCCCTGCCTGTCCTTGCTGAGGTCCTGCTGTCCCTGTTCTCTGTTGCAGAAGTACCACTCGGAGAGCAAAGGGCCGGACCAGGTGGCAGAGACGCAGGCGCAGATCGACGAGCTCAAGGGGATCATGGTCCGGAACATAGGTACCCTTCCTTCCCTTGGGAATGCTCCTGGAGCTGCTACTGGGGTCACACAGACCATTCAACACAGAGGGCTGGCTCTGGGATCCCCCGAAGTTCAGTCCCAAAGCACAGCCTGTGTGACAGAGGCTGCTCCTGAGGCCCCTGGCAGTGCCAGGAAGGCTCAGAACTGCAGCCAGGAGCTCCTGGCTTGGGCTTGGCTGTTGGAAGCAGCTTCTTGCACTGGGATTCTTCCTCTAGCTCTGGATTTTTGCCTCTTTCTCCAGACCTCGTGGCACAAAGAGGAGAGAAGCTGGAGCTGCTGATTGATAAAACAGAGAATCTCGTGGATTCGGTGAGTCTGGGGCAGACCCTGGCCCTGGGCAGTGGGTGTTCCTGCCCCAGGGGAGCTCCCCAGGGAGCAGGAGGAGAGCCCAGCACTGGGGACACTCAGACGGGCTCAGGGGCACCCAGACCTGCATGGGCTGTGTCTGATCCCTCCCTGGTGCTGTTCCAGCTGCCTCCCAGCCTGGGAAAGGGCCAGCTTGCACTGGCTGCTCTGGGCCACCACCAGCCATGGGCCACCACAGTGCCAGCACCACCTCGGGTGGTTCTTGTCCTCATCTCTTGTGCCCAAGGTGGGCAAAACCCACTCCTTGCCTGGAGGGACAGGAAAGGTAAAACCACCATGAAAACTTGCCTGTTGTGAAGTCAGGTTGGTGCAGATGAGAAGTGAATCTGTGCAGTTGTTGTGATGCCCCAGTGGGGAAAGTGGAGCTGCTGTTCCACTTAAATAGTCTGTAAAGGCTCTGGAGCTTCTCAGAGTGGTTCCAAAGGAGAAGAGACTGAGAAAAAACCAATTTAGTGTAATTGTAAAGCCCTGTGTTACCCAGTAAAGTGCTGTGCACTCTGGAAGCTTTTTGTCTTTCCTTTGGGAATCCCCAGCCCTGGCTCAGCATCCTCCTGTGCACCCCCCTGGCTTGGTGCCCAGTTCCTGAGGCATCCCACCCTCCAAAGCCAATCCTCAGCCCAGGAGAGTGCCAGGATCTCCTGGGTGGGGCCTGGAGGGATCCAAACATCTCCAAGGTGTCAGGAAGCCTTCATGCTTTGGAGAGGCAGGAGGGATGGGAGGAGCTCATCCAGCAGGAGTGTTGCCCTCCAGCCCCCGGGGGCTCAAACCTTGGAGTAGCCTCAGTGGTGGCAACAGGGTGAGCTCAGGGAGTGCTTTAGGGACAGGGGCTGGAATTCTGTCAGCACTGAATTCACTGGGAGCTCTCCCAGGGAGTGTTTGGATCTTAAAAACCATGCAGGAAATGGAGGGATGGGATTTGTCCAGTGGGAATGTCCTGGGAGATCCAGGGCTGACGTTTTGCAGCTCAGGAATGGGCTGCAAGGCAGGACTGCAGTTCCTGCCTGGGTTTGTGGTCCACTGGCAATGCCCAGTGGAGTCACCTGCTGGATTGGCTGGATCTGGGCACTGCTGCCTTTCCCTGGGCAGGAGCATCCTGGGAATCCCTGCACTGACCCAGCCTGGGGGGTGTTTGGGGGCATTTGGTGACCAAAACCTATTTTGAATGAGTGGAATTGCAGGATCCAGAGAGGAGACTTGGAATGGGTTGCCCAGAGCAGCTGTGGCTGCCCCATCCCTGGGAGTGTCCCAGGCCAGGCTGGACAGGGCTTGGAGCAGCCTGGGCTGGTGGGAGGTGTCCCTGCCCAGGGCAGGGGTGGCACTGGATGGGCTTGGAGGGCCCTCCCAACCCAGACCATTCTGTGGCTGTGAAAAGCGGGAAGCCCAAATTCCAGAGGAATGTTGTGGCACTAAAGGACTTGTCTCACCGCTGGGATTGGCTGTCAGGAGTGGCCTGTTTTGGCAGAGTATTTGCACTAATCAGGGTGCCTGTGACATGCTGGGGGTCAGCTCAGTGCAATAAGTATTTTGGAGCACTTCAGTTCCCAAAAGGTTCCCAGAAGTCAGATGAGAACCCCACCAGGACTCTGGGACAGACTAATCCCTGTGGGCAGCCCCAGACCTGGGGAGATTCCATGTTTAATCCTTCCAGGCTGGCTCTGGACTTGCTCATACACTTGGAGTTTCTCTTGGTGTTCAGTTTTGTACAGGAGTTGTGGCTGTGGAGGACAAAACTGCCATGGGTTGGGTGATCCGGGGGTGGTAGTGGGAAATGCCTGGGTGTTCTTGGGGTGAAGCTTCCCTTGGGAATGAGTTGCTGGTTTTGCTTTCCCTTGCAGTCAGTCACGTTCAAAACAACGAGCAGGAACCTCGCCCGGGCCATGTGCATGAAGAACCTCAAGCTCACCATTGTCATCATCATCGTGTCCATTGTAAGTGTGGAGAGGCTGGAGCTGATTGGCCAGGCTGATCCTCTGGAAACACCAACCCCACATGCCTGTCCTTGGATCCATCCTCGTGTGCTGCTGGAGGAGCTCCCAGCCCTGTGGTGGGAAGGGGAGGGGAGGAGGGGGTTGGACAAACCCTGACCTGGCCTTTCCTGGTGTGTGGCAGTTGACTGGCCACTGGCAATCCTGAATTCCCAACAGAATCCCTGTTTTCCCTCCCCAGGTGATCCTCTACTTCATCCTCTCAGCATTGTGTGGGGGGCTGGCCTGGCCCAGCTGTGTGCACAAATAACCAGGGCTGCTGCTGTCCCTTGGAGAGGAGGCCCAGGAGCGTGAAGGAACGACCTACAGAATAACTCACCCATCACCTCTGCCCTTCTCATCCCTCCACCCCTGCAGGACTTCAGACTTTTTGCCTTATCACCCCAACAGGCGCAGAAGGAGCTGTGACCTCCAGAGTGGGCTGGGCTGGGGCACCTGAAGGGATTTCCTTGTCCCTTGTGCTGTCCCCAGGCCGCCCTCCCTGGCTGTGCATGCTGGCCCCGAGTCCCCTTGGCACCTGCTGCGAGGATGGAGCCAGAGGGTGGGCTGGGGTGGGCTGGGCCAAACTAACAGGGCAGGGACAAGGTGGTTCGAGTTCCATGGATCCTGGAGGTGCAGGGGCCTCTCCCTGGCCAGGTGTGGCTCTCAGTGCTTCAGGGTCTAGTCCTGGTAGGAACAACACGAACAGGGCTTTGTGCACTGAGTTGAGGTGCTGTGGGCGATCTCCCTGTTCCTGGGGTGTTCCTGCAGGTGGGAGCAGGGGTTGGATCCCCTCAGTGCTGCCTCTCCATCCTCCCTGTCCCTCCTCTGCCTCTTCCCCTGGGGCTGAAGGGACACAGCCAAGGACACGGTGGTACAGGGTGGCAGGGACAGGGGCAGAGCTGCTTCCTCCAGGTGCTTCCTCCTGCTGGCCTTGGGGAACAGGAACATAATGCTGGCGCTGCTGTGGGGACCCTGGGGCCAACCTGCTGCTCTGGCTGGGTCTCCCCCCAGAGGGCAGGTGTGACTCTCCAAGGGCAGAGGGGGGAAGGCTGTGGAAGGATGTAGTGATGTGCTCCTCTGGAGGGAGCTCAGACCAAACCCGAGGCTGGTAACCACATGCAGGCTCAGGCTGAATCCCCAGCCAGGCCTGGCTGCTGGGGCTGGAGCTGCTGGGGCTGGGTGGGGAGGGGTGTCCACACTTCTGTCCTGGGGCTGATGGGCTCCTTTCCCAGAGGAGGAACAGGAACACTCTCACGTGGGCTCCAGAGGACTCTGCCTCCCTTTGTGCCAGGGCAGGGGCTCTGGTGTTGGCACAGCAGGGGAGGCTGCCCTGAGGGCTGAGCTGGAACAGGGGGCTGGTGCTGTGGGATCCCAGGGACACAGGACAGGGCATGTGCCACTGCTGCTCCTTCCCTGTTCCACTGCCCATGGAGCTGCCCAGCAGCCCCCAGAGAAAGTCCTCCTGTAAACCAGCACCTCCTTTGGCTTGGTGTTCTGCTGGGCTGCAGCTTCACCCAGGGTGGTGGGATCCTGTACCCACAAAGTGCCAGCAGCCACTGGCACCCACCTGTCTCACTGTCAATGGAATGTAAAGCTTGGAGAAAGCCCCTCCCCAGCTCCTGCAGCCCCTGGACAGCTGTGCATGGTCAGGGGGCACAGTGTTCCTGTGCTCATTTCGATGATTTGTCTTGTACAAATAATTTTTAAAGAAAATCCTTCCTTTTCCTTTCAGAGGATGCACTGAGGCATTAGAGTAAAAACAGAGTTGACCTGATTTCAATAAAATTCCTCTACAGAAAGCAGAGTGCCTTAGTTCTGTGGAGGCCTTTCCCCTCCCTTGGGAATGCTCAGGAAGGTTTTGGAAGCAGGAGGGAGTTGGGTTTCCCCTGGGAACTGCAGGAACTGTTTGAGTTGTTGTTATCCTGGTTTGAGGCAAAGCTGCATTTTAATGGTACCAGCCAGGGCTCAGGATGACAGAGAATATTGGAATGTGAGGGGAGAGCACCAGGTGTGAGAACAGCTTGGAATATGAAAGGGTAAAACTGAACACCTTGTCAGTGTGATCCTTCTCACAGAGCTGCTGTCTGTGCTCAGTGTTCCCCTCCTGAAGCCACTTCCCAGTGCTCAGCAGCATCAGCCTTGTGGTTCAAATTCCCAGGAATCCAAGCACATCCCCACCTTCCTGTGTCTGCTCAGCCTGGAACTGTGTGAATCCACGTCTGTCTCCACAGGCTGCAGAGCTCCAGAGAAACCATCCCCCTGCCTGACAGGCTTTAACTGGAATATGACCTCCAGTGAATTCACACTTTACTTTTTCAGGCAGGTGTTGTCCTTTAACTGGTGTTAAGTGTCCATGAAATAGCAGCTCTGGTGCCTGGAAAATGCCACTGTGCCCTCAGTTTTGGGACAGAGCAAAGACACCAGGACAAGCCTCAAACAGGATCCACCAGAGTGTTGCTGGGCTTTCCCTTCAGTGCCCTGGGGAGGGAGGGTCCCTGGGAGCAGGTTCCTCCAGGCAGTGTCCTCTGTAAAGGCAGAGCCCCCGCAGGGCAGTGCTGGGACCCTGCTGAGCTTTGCCAGGGTGGGGAGAAGCCCTTTTGTGCACAAACACTGGTGTGTGACCCTGGCAGGGTGGGAGGGGGGGATGCAGGGGAGGCTCGTGGGCCTCCTCTGCCCTGTAAAAGTCCCTGACTGGTGGCAGTGACAGTCCTGGCACTGTTTGTAGGTGACACAGGACACACCGGGGCCACCAACTGTCTCTTATTTTCTTGGTCCCAAGTGGTGTCTGCAATGAAGGTCCTGCTGAGCCTCCGAAGTTGGTTCTGCTCAGGCCACGTGTGGATGTTTCAGGAATGACACCAACTGAGTGCTGGGAATTGTTTTCCTTCTCTGACACCCCCCTTGTTCTCCTGAACTCCAAGGAATGAAAGGTTAAGTCTCACTGCTTTGCATCCTGAGAGACTTTAATGGAGCCCTCCTGGCCCAGGCAGAGCTCTGAGAGTCCAACCTGTGAGGAAAAGGCTCATTCCTGGCACAAAACTCACTCCAAGTCGGGCTCACTGTTGGAATAAAGCACCATAACATTTTATTAAACTACACTATCAAAGTCACATTGATGGCAGGGAGGGCATTGCTATCAGTGCATATTTCCTGGACTAAGACTGTGTTTGTAGCATCCAGCACTTGCTGAGGGAAAGGACACTGGAACAGAATCCTTAAGAGACAGTAAAAAACTTCTACAAAAGTCAGGGCAGTTGGGAACCAGCTGGGAGATGAAACACTTCAAGAAAAAGCTGTCAGGGAGGGTTATTTTTTTCAAAGTTTACTCTTCCCTGATAACCTCAGCTGAGGTAAGAAGGTGCTGGTAACCAGCAGACTGTAACTGGCATCCCTGCCCCTGCCTGTTCACACCCCACACAAATATTGTGTACTGCTCCTTCACCTGTGCTGACACCTGGATACAACAGCTCTAAGTGTTCTACAGTTATAAAAACCTGCTGCAGCTCTAGACCAAACAATAAAAAGTAGCAGAAATACATTCTATACAGAAGTAAAAACAAAACAAAACAACCAAAAACCCAAACCAAACCCTGCTGAGTTTCAGACAAGTATTAGAGCACATCAGGTTGGATTTAAAAAGTCTCCATTCTAACACCTATGTCACTATTTCTAGTCTCCCCGAGCTCTGCCACCCCCAGCACCGGCTCAGAGCTGCTTCCTGGCACAGCGAGGGCACCCCCAGCCCCCCAGGGGTGGGTCACAGCCCGGGCTGGGGGTGCCAGACCTTCCCCAGGGGCAGGGCAGATGAACTAAGGCTCGTTGCAGTCTCCGCGGGGAGACCCGGGGCGGGTGGCACCGTCCCTGTGCCACCACGCCGAGGTGGGCTCCTGGCAGAGCAGCAGGTGGGCATGGCTCGTGTGGGAGAGCAGAGGAATGTGGGCAGTATGTACAGGAGTCTGCAGGGAGAGGGAGCTCGGGGTGCCCTCCCAGGGGGATGCCCAGCCAGCTGGGGCTCTGCTCCACGGAGGCGTTTCGGGGTCAGTAGCACCCGTCCTTCCACGAGTCGTCCTCGGGGGGCTGTGCTGACTGCAGGAACCTGCTGTGGGACAAAGGGACACGTCAGGGACAGCTCCAGGCAAAGCCCCAGGGACCTGGGAGGGCCACAGGCTGGAGGATTTAATCACAGAATCTCAGACTATTCTGAGTTGGAAGGGACCCACAAGGATCATCGAGTCCAACTCTTCAGTCAGTGGCCCACACAGGGGATTGAACCCATGGCCTTGGTGTTGTTACAGCCAAGTTTGAACCAGCTGAGCTGATCTCACCCTCAGTATCTGTGCTGCAGCCCCACCCCGTGCCCAGCTCAGACATCCAGGACTCCCTGAGTGCTCAATCTCACCCTCAGTATCTGTGCTGCAGCCCCACCCCGTGCCCAGCTCAGCTCAGGGACATCCAGGACTCCCTGAGTGCTCAATCTCACCCTCAGTATCTGTGCTGCAGCCCCACCCCGTGCCCAGCTCAGCTCAGGGACATCCAGGACTCCCTGAGTGCTCAATCTCACCCTCAGTATCTGTGCTGCAGCCCCACCCCGTGCCCAGCTCAGCTCGGGGACATCCAGGACTCCCTGAGTGCTCAATCTCACCCTCAGTATCTGTGCTGCAGCCCCACCCCGTGCCCAGCTCAGACATCCAGGACTCCCTGAGTGCTCAATCTCACCCTCAGTATCTGTGCTGCAGCCCCACCCCGTGCCCAGCACAGCTCAGGGACATCCAGGACTCCCTGAGTGCTCAGACACTCACACTGATCCTGCCCTGGGGTTTATCCCATGGCTGGGTCCAGGAGAAACATTTTTCCCTGCAAATACACCTGAACACATGAATAGTACTCAGGTTTACTGCTACAAATTAAGAGGTAAAACACTCCCTCATTAATATGTTTTTAAAGAAAGCAGACACTGTCAATTTGAGGCTACAAAGGGACATGAAAAACCAACACTGCTTATCAGTCTGGTATCAGCCATGTCATAATGTCTGAACCTACTTAATTTCCCTCAGTCATGAAAGTTTGCAGCAGAATTGCATAAATAGCTGTAAAAAACAGCCACAAGAACAAAAATTGGAAGTTATTGGCCCCCACTCTGCTGTGCTTTCAGCCTGTTGTATAAATGATGTTTAATTCAAGCCTTGTTTGCTTGTCCCACTTTCCAAGCCCTTCTCAAAGCCGGTGAAGCTTTGGACAGTGCCCACCTGCAGAGCTGGCTGCAGACTGAGGAAGCAAAACCCACCAGTGGATTTTCCCAGAGGCAAAGTTTCAGAGGCACCAAAGTAGGTCAGCTGGGAAGATTTCATGAACTGCACTTTAATAGTCCCATGGAAGGGTTTTTCCCCTTCCCAAAACCCAAATATGTGCCATAATGTTCATCTTCATTTCTACGATCAATAAGTTTCAGCCTCTTTGTTTTCCTGGAAACCAGTTTTGTTTAAAAAAAGCATTTCTTTTCCAAAAGGGATTTATTATGGAAAGGTTTGGTCACAGATTATGTGGTAAAAGGGGCATCTCTGCCCAAGTGATGAGTCCCAGCCTGGCAGTTCACCCACATTTGCAGAATTTAATGTCAGAGTGTTTCAGGGACTGACACCCTTTGCTTCCTGATTCACTGGCCAGGAATGTTCCAGCTGAGCCCCTCCCTGTCCTTGAGGGCCCCCAGCCAGAGCCCTGCACTGGAACTGACTGCCCAGGGTGGACCCCCAGGGGTGGGGTCCCCATCCCTGAAGTGTCCAAAACGTGTGTGGAGGTGGCACTCGAGGACACAGTTTAGGGGTGAACACGGAGCTGGTAATGGATTGACCTGGATGATCTTAAAGGTCTTTTCCAACCTTAACAGCTCTTGATTCTACAATTCTTTCTGAAGTCATTCAGTAGCTCAGATCCAGCTCCATACCCATATCCATTACAACTGCAGATGGAAGTGACTTAAGGAAGAAATCCTTTCCTGTGAGGGTGGGCAGGCCCTGGCACAGGTTGCCCAGAGCAGCTGTGGCTGCCCCATCCCTGGGAGTGTCCCAGGCCAGGTTGGACAGGGCTTGGAGCACCCTGGGATGGTGGGAGGTGTCTCTGCCCATCCATGGACCAGACGATCTTTAAGGTCCCAACCAATCCAACCCCAACCCAACCCAACCCAACCAAACCCAACCCAACCCCAACCCAACCAAACCCAAGCCCAACCCAACCCAACCAAACACAACCCAACCAAACCAAACACAACCCAACCCTAACCCAACCCCCAACCCAACCCAATCCAACTCAACCAAACTCAACTCAACCCAACCCCAACTCAACCCCACCCAACTCAACCCAACCCCAACTCAACCCAACCCCAACTCAACCCAAACCCAACCCAACTCAACCCAACCCAGCCCCAACTCAACCCAACCCAGCCCCAACTCAACCCAACCCAGCCCCAACTCAACCTAACTCAACCCCAACCAACCCAACCCAACCCCAACTCAACCCAACCCCAGCTCAACCAAACTCAACCCAACTCAACTCAACCCAACCCCAACTCAACCTAACTCAACCCCAACCAACCCAACCCAATCCAACTCAACCCAACCCCAACTCAACCTAACTCAACCCCAACCAACCCAACCCAACCCAACTCAACCCAACCCCAACTCAACCTAACTCAACCCCAACCAACCCAACCCAACTCAACCCAACCCCAACTCAACCTAACTCAACCCCAACCAACCCAACCCAACCCAACTCAACCCAACCCCAACTCAACCCAACCCCAGCTCAACCAAACCCAACCCAACTCAACCCAACCCCAACTCAACCCAACACAACCCCAACTCAACCCAACGCAACCTCAACTCAACCCAACCCAACCCCAACTCAACCTAACTCAACCCCAACTCAACCCAACCCAACTCAACCCAACCCAACCCCAACTCAATCCAACCCAACCCCAACCCAACTCAACCCAACCCAGCCCACTCCAGCCCATTCTGTGACTTATAAAAGCGCCTCTTTGCTCTGTGAGTGCGAGGCTGACACTGAGCCCTGAGGGTTGCACTCACCTCCTGGCGGGGGGCGTTGCCTTGCCCTTGGGCACCGAGCCCCCTGCGATGCCCGGGCGCGCCTTCAGCGTGGAAGGTTTGGCCACGGTGCCCATGGTGGTGGTTCTGGAAGTGCAACTGGTGCTGGCAGAGCCCGTGTGGAGCGAGGGCGCCGGCGGCTTCCGTGCTGCAGAGCCCGGGGCTGTGTAGCTGCAGGGCTTCGCTGCCTGCCTGCTGGCCAGCAGGGAGCCTGTGCCCGAGCCCGCCTTCACGGGCGGCCGCACCGCCAGCGGGCACTGCCCGGCCCCCGAGGAGTACCTGAGCTTGCTGGGAGTCAGACCTGGGTGGGGAGCACGGCGGGACAAGCCCTCAGCCACGGCAGGGACAGCCCCTCAGCCACGGCAGGGACAGGCCCTCAGCCACGGCAAGGGGGCACAGAGAGCAGAGGGGCACAGAGAGCAGAGGGATGCAGGGGGGCACAGAGAGCAGAGGGAAGGCAGGGGGGGCACAGAGAGCAGAGGGGCACAGAGAGCAGAGGGAAGGCAGGGGGGGCACAGAGAGCAGAGGCAGGCAGGGGGGGCACAGAGAGCAGGGGGGGCACAGAGAGCCAAGGGAAGGCAGGGGAGGCACAGAGAGCCAAGGGGGCACAGAGAGCAGAGGGGCACAGAGAGCAGAGGGAAGGCAGGGGGGGCACAGAGAGCAGAGGGGGCACAGAGAGCAGAGGGGCACAGAGAGCAGAGGGGCACAGAGAGCAGAGGCAGGCAGGGGGGCACAGAGAGCAGAGGGGCACAGAGAGCAGAGGCAGGCAGGGGGGGCACAGAGAGCAGAGGCAGGCGGGGGGGCACAGAGAGCAGAGGGGGCACAGAGAGCAGAGGCAGGCAGGGGGGGCACAGAGAGCAGAGGCAGGCAGGGGGGGCACAGAGAGCAGAGGCAGGCGGGGGGGCACAGAGAGCAGAGGGGGCACAGAGAGCAGAGGGGCACAGAGAGCAGAGGGAAGGCAGGGGGGGCACAGAGAGCCAAGGGAAGGCGGGGGAGGCACAGAGAGCAGAGGGGGCACAGAGAGCAGAGGGGCACAGAGAGCAGAGGGAAGGCAGGGGGGGCACAGAGAGCCAAGGGAAGGCGGGGGAGGCACAGAGAGCCAAGGGGGCACAGAGAGCAGAGGGGCACAGAGAGCAGAGGCAGGCAGGGGGGGCACAGAGAGCAGAGGGAGGCAGGGGGGCACAGAGAGCAGAGGCAGGCAGGGGGGCACAGAGAGCAGAGGCAGGCAGGGGGGGCACAGAGAGCAGAGGGGGCACAGAGAGCAGAGGCAGGCAGGGGGGGCACAGAGAGCAGAGGCAGGCAGGCTGGGAGGCAGGCACTGACCTGCTGACCGCTGCTGGGTGCGGGGGATGCGGCTGCTCGGCACCTGCAGGTCACACTCCAGGCTCCGGCTGCTGCGAACCGAGTCGAGGGCGCGCAGGCTGCTCCGGGCCAGGTTGGGCATGCTGTGCCTCAGCTCCTCTGCAAGCACAGCACAGCCTGTTGGCTGCTGCCCTGGCCATGCAGCTCACCAGGGGTTAGGCTCTCCCTTGGAAAATGCACCTCAAAGTACAGGACTGTGCATCTAGTTCTTGGCTTCCAGTTAATATCAGGGCTTTGGAAGTCATGGGATTATTGGAAGAGACCTTCAAGATCATCCACTCCCACCATCAACCCAGCACCACAATCCTCCCTAAACCACTTCCCCAAGTGCCACATCCAGACACCTCCTGAACACTTCCAGAGACAGCGACTCCCCCACCTCCCTGGGCAACTCATTCCAAGGTCTGACCACTCTGACAGGAAAAGAATTGTTTCTAATCCCTAACCTGACCCTCCCCTGGCACAACTCGAGCCCATTTCCTCTCATCTTTTCACGTGGGACATGGCACAAGAGCCCAACCCCCTTGGCTCTACCTTGCTGTCAGGGAGCTGGAGAGAGTGAGAAGGTTCCCCCTGAGCCTTGTTTTCTCCAGACTAACCCACTCCAGTTCCCTCAGCTGCTCCTCATCAGAGCTGTGCTTCAAACCCTTCCTCAGCTCCATCACCTTCACTGGACAAACTGCAGCCCTTCAATGTCCTTTTTGTAGTGAGTGTGGCACAAGAGCCCAACTCCCCCTGGCTCTACTCTGCTATCAGGATGCTGGAGAGAGTGAGAAGGTCCCCCCTAAGCCTCCTTTTCTCCAGGCTGAGCCCCCCCAGCTCCCTCAGCCGCTCTTCATCAGAGCTGTGCTCCAGACCCTTCCCAACTCCATCACTGTTCTCTGGACAAACTGCAGCACCTCAATGTCCTTTTTGTACTGAGTGTGGCACAAGAGCCCAACCACCCCGGCTCTACTCTGCTGTCAGGGAGTTGGACAGAGCAAGAAGGTCCCCCCTGAGCCTCCTTTTCTCCAGACTAGACCACTCCAGTTCCCTCAGCCATTCCTCAGAGTTGTGCTTCAAATCCTTCCCCAGCTCCATCACCTTCTCTGGACAAACTGCAGCACCTCAATGTCCTTTCTGTAGCGAGTGGCCCACTGGACTCAAGGTGTGTCCTCACCAGTGCCCAGCACAGGGGGACAGTCACTGTGCTGGTCCTGCTGCCACGCTATCCTTTTTCCAGGCCAAGTGCCCACATGGGCACACCCCACCTCATCCCCACCCAGCACCCACATCCTGCCCCGCCATGGGGTGCTCACCTTTGCTGTTGGCATACTTGAGATGGTCCTGCTGCCACACTGTCCCTGATCCATGTGGGCACACCCCACCTCATCCCCACCCGGCGCACCCCACCTCATCCCCACCCGGCGCACCCCACCTCATCCCCACCCGGCGCACCCCACCTCATCCCCACCCGGCACACCCCACCTCATCCCCACCCGGCACACCCCACCTCATCCCCCCCAGCACACCCCACCTCATCCCCACCCGGCGCACCCCACCTCATCCCCACCCGGCACACCCCACCTCATCCCCACCCAGCACCCACATCCTGCCCCGCCATGGGGCGCTCACCTTTGCTGTTGGCGTACTTGAGATGGTCCTGCTGCCACACTGTCCCTGATCCACGTGGGCACACCCCACCTCATCCCCACCCAGCACACCCCACCTCATCCCCCCCAGCACACCCCACCTCATCCCCACCCGGCACACCCCACCTCATCCCCACCCGGCACACCCCACCTCATCCCCACCTCAATGTCCTTTATGTAGCAAGTGGCCCACCGGACTCGAGGTGTGTCCTCACCAGTGCCCAGCACAGGGGGACAGTCACTGCGCCAGTCCTGCTGCCACACTACCCTTGATCCACGTGGGCACACCCCACCTCATCCCCACTCAGCACACCCCACCTCATCCCCACCCAGCACACCCCACCTCATCCCCCCCCAGCACCCACGTCCTGCTCACCTTTGCTGTTGGCGTACTTGAGACGGTCCTGCTGCCACACTATCCTTGATCCACGTGGGCACACCCCACCTCATCCCCACCCAGCACACCCCACCTCATCCCCACCCGGCACACCCCACCTCATCCCCACCCGGCGCACCCCACCTCATCCCCACCCGGCGCACCCCACCTCATCCCCACCCGGCGCACCCCACCTCATCCCCACCCGGCACACCCCACTTCATCCCCACCCAGCACACCCCACCTCATCCCCACCCGGCGCACCCCACCTCATCCCCACCCAGCACCCACATCCTGCCCCGCCATGGGGCGCTCACCTTTGCTGTTGGCGTACTTGAGACGGTCCTGCTGCCACACTGTCCCTGATCCATGTGGGCACACCCCACCTCATCCCCACCCAGCACACCCCACCTCATCCCCACCCGGCACACCCCACCTCATCCCCACCCAGCACCCACATCCTGCCCTGCCATGGGGTGCTCACCTTTGCTGTTGGCGTACTTGAGATGGTCCTGCTGCCACACTGTCCCTGATCCACGTGGGCACACCCCACCTCATCCCCACCCGGCACACCCCACCTCATCCCCACCCGGCACACCCCACCTCATCCCCACCCGGCACACCCCACCTCATCCCCACCCGGCACACCCCACCTCATCCCCACCCGGCGCACCCCACCTCATCCCCACCCGGCGCACCCCACCTCATCCCCACCCGGCACACCCCACCTCATCCCCACCCGGCGCACCCCACCTCATCCCCACCCGGCACACCCCACCTCATCCCCACCCAGCACACCCCACCTCATCCCCCCCAGCACCCACGTCCCGCTCACCTTCGCTGTTGGCGTACTTGAGGCGCTCCTGCGCGGCTCCCTGCACTGCCCTGCGCGGGGTTCGCAGCCGGGACGCCCCGGCCCGGCCGTGCTCGGTGCCCGCCGACGGCGACTGGCAGCGCGGGGAGCTCAGCGGGGACGGCGAGTAGCGGTGGGCGCTGCGCAGGGACAGCGAGCAGTCACAGTCGTCCTCGTCCTCCAGGCTGTAGGTGTCGAACTCCTGGTCGCTGTAGGTGCCGCGGCGCAGCGAGTGCAGGGACGCGCTGGAGCTGCGGCGGGACACGGAGGCGGAGCTGGAGGCGCAGTCCTGCCGCAGGCCTGGGGACACGGGGACACGTCAGAGCCATCACACGGGCCTTACCCAGCCCCAACACACAGATGGTGAGCTCTCAGAGGGTGTTCAGAGGATGGCAGCGAAGATGGGGAAGGGCTTGAGGGCACTTGGTGTGTTCAGCTGGAGGACACTGAGGGGAGACCTCAGTGCAGGGACAACTTCCTGGGCAGGGGCAGAGGAGGGGCAGGCACTGAGCTCTGCTCTGTGGGACCAGGGACAGCACCCAGGGAATGGCTGGAGCTGTGCCAGGGCATGGACAGCACCCAGGGAATGGCTGGGGCTGTGCCAGGGCAGGAACAGCACCCAGGGAATGGCTGGGGCTGTGCCAGGGCAGGAACAGCACCCAGGGAATGGCTGGGGCTGTGCCAGGGCAGGGACAGTACCCAGGGAATGGCTGGGGCTGTGCCAGGGCAGGAACAGCACCCAGGGAATGGCTGGAGCTGTGCCAGGGCAGGAATAGGGCACAGGGAATGGCTGGAGCTGTGCCAGGGCAGGGACAGCACCCAGGGAATGGCTGGAGCTGTGTCAGGGCAGGGACAGCACCCAGGGAATGGCTGGGGCTGTGCCAGGGCAGGGACAGCACCCGGGGAATGGTTGGAGCTGTGCCAGGGCAGGGACAGCACCCAGGGAAGGGCTGGAGCTGTGCCAGGGCATGGACAGCACCCAGGGAATGGCTGGAGCTGTGTCAGGGCAGGGACAGCACCCAGGGAATGGCTGGAGCTGTGCCAGGGCAGGGACAGCACCCAGGGAATGGCTGGGGCTGTGCCAGGGCAGGGACAGGGCACAGGGAATGGCTGGAGCTGTGCCAGGGCAGGGACAGGGCACAGGGAATGGCTGGGGCTGTGCCAGGGCAGGGACAGGGCACAGGAAATGGCTGGGGCTGTGCCAGGGCAGGGTCAGGTTGGTTCTCAGGCAAAGGTCCTTCCCCCAGAGGGTGGTGGGCACTGACCAGGCTCCCCAGGGCAGTGGGCACAGCCCTAAGGCTGCCAGAGCTCCAGAAGGGTTTGGACAAAGCTCTGGGGCACAGGGTGGGACTCCTGGGGATGGGCCTGTGCAGGTTGTACTCGATGGCCCTGGTGGGTCCCCTCCAACTCAGCATATTCTGTGACAGTGATTCATCCCAGCCTGGAAGGAGGGTCAGGTTAACAACTGTCCCTCGTGGAGGCACTCAGGGAATCCATAAACTCATCACTGTCACTCCTACCAGAACTGCTTCATTGCTGCCAAGAGTGGATCTGAACTAGTCCTCATTCCCACACACAACCCTCTGAGAGGGTGACCACTAATGCCATGAACACCACAAGTTAACCAGGAATGGGAGTCTAATTTACAGGGTGAACGTTGCAGTTCCATTAATTACACACCACCAGCATTCCAACAGGTGGAAACAGGATCTGAACATCTGCTCCAGTGAAAACACCTGCTCTGCACTGACATCAGGGTTGTTTTATGCCTTTATTCAAGTCTCCCTGCCTGAAAAAATGTAAGCAACTTTAAAAAACAAACAGGTGTTCCCCACTCTTCTGCCTTCACAATGGAAATGTGAAAAGCTCCCATCATTCTGAGGATTAATGTATTTTCTATTCCACTGGAAACTTTGGAACGTGACAGGATTTCCTTGACAATTTAAGTGATTGCAAAGCATAAAAGAATAGTCAAAGTGTAGAAAGGAAAAGGCTGTTACTTGTTTTATTCACTTTAATACAACTTTTCCTCAGCTGCAAAAAAGTGATAACAAGATCTTCTGTCTTTTTGTTCTTTTGGGTCTCATATGCCAATTCCCAGGTCAGAGTATTTTTTTAATTTAGAAAGGCCCAGAAAATGTTCTCCTAAAGAAAGGCAGAGAACTTCAATCTCTTTCCCACAAACCAAATTAATGCTTCACTTGCACAGGAACACAGCTCCAACCCCTTTTTCTACCTTGTTTGTCAATCAGGACCTCAGTCCAATTCCAGAAGTCAAGAGGAACTTCCCCAGTGATTTCATGATTTGGGGGACCTGAAATCCCCCCATATGAGACACAAACATCTGAAGTTAAATTTGCAGAGCTGCCTCTGAGCACTTTAGAGGAGCAAAACTTCAACTGCAAAATCAGCTCTTTCAGTTTTAGTGCCCCTGAACTCCTGGTTTTACTCAACCCAGCAGTGAAAAACTACTTGTATCTTGTGTGGAATAAACAGCTTGTACAGCTGAGCCCAGTAGAGCCTCTGATTTCAGGCTGCTCAGCAAAGCACAGATTCCCAAGCAGAACCTTTTGCTGGGTTGTTTTCCCCAGCTGGGCCAGTTCCCCAGTGCAGTCAGAGCTGCCTGTGCCTGCTCAAGGGAGGGGACCAGAGTGGGAGCTGCTGCTGCTGCCACAGCCCCTCTGCAACCTCAGCTGTGCTCAGGCACAACCTGGGATGGAGCATCTTCATATCCAGGGGCACTCACATATCCCAGAGTGGGGGTTTGGGCAATACTTTGGGAGGTGTCACCTTCAGGATGTTGTACAGGAGCCATGTTGGCAGTTTGGTCTGTGCATCACAGAATCACAGAATGGATTGGGTTGGAAAAGCCCTCTGAGACCATCAAGTCCAACCCTTGGTCCAACTCCAGTCCCTTTACCAGATCATGGCACTCAGTGCCACGGCCAAGCTCAGCTGAAAAACCTCCAGGGATGGGGAATCCACCCCCTCTCTGGGCAGCCCATTCCAATCCCTGAGCACTCTCTCTGCAAAGAATTTCTTTCTGCTCTCCAACTTCAGTTTCCCCTGGCAGAGCTTGAGCCCATCGTGCCCCCTTGTCCTATTGCTGAGTGTCTGGGAGAAGAGACCAACCCCCACCTGGCCAGAACTTCCCTTCAGGCAGTTCCAGACAGTGCTGAGGTCATCTCTGAGCCTCCTCTTCTCCAGCCTGAACACCCCCAGCTCCCTCAGCCTCTCCCCACAGCACTTGTGCTCCAGTCCCTTCTCCAGCCTCGTTGCTCTTCTCAGTTGGGTTGGAAGAGACCTCTGAGATCATCAAACCCAACCCTTGATCCAAACCCACTGATCACTCTGGCACTCTGTGCCCTGGGCTGGTGATCACAGTGGGGTTGGATCAAGACATGTTGGATTCTCTGTCCCTGGAGGTGTTTCAGAGGACACTCAGTGCCACATCCAGTCCCTTCTCCAGCCTCGTGGCTCTTCTCTGGCCCCGCTCCAGCAAATCTCAACTGTTATTTTTTGCTGGGGAAAGGGGGAGGAGAACATTGCAGCCCCCCTGCAGCTGCCCAGCTCTCAGCCCACATACTCACTCTCCTCCTGAAGGCGAGCCATGACCTGGACATCCGTGAGGTCCTGCAGTTTGTAGCCCATGGAGATGGAGTCGTCTGAGGTGCTCAGCTCGCTGTCCACCGAGGACTGGGAGCTCAGTGCTGAGTGCATGCTCAGGTACCCTGGGGCAGAGACACAGGGGTGAGACCCCCAGCATGCTCAGGTACAGACACAGGGGTGAGACCCCCAGCATGCTCAGGTACAGACACAGGGGGTGAGACCCCCAGCATGCTCAGGTACCCTGGGGCAGAGACACAGGGGTGAGACCCCCAGCATGCTCAGGTACCCTGGGGCAGAGACACAGGGGTGAGACCCCCAGCATGCTCAGGTACAGACACAGGGGTGAGACCCCCAGCATGCTCAGGTACAGACACAGAGGGTCAGACCCCCAGCATGCTCAGGTACAGACACAGGGCGTGAGACCCCCAGCATGCTCAGGTACCCTGGGGCAGAGACACAGGGGTGAGACCCCCAGCATGCTCAGGTACAGACACAGAGGGTCAGACCCCCAGCATGCTCAGGGACCCTGGGGCACAGACACAGGGGTGAGACCCCCAGCATGCTCAGGTACCCTGGGGCACAGACACAGGGGGTGAGACCCCCAGCAGCTGTGCCAGGAACTACCAGAGCACTGGGAGCTTGGGGGGTGGCTGTGGGGAACAGTGGGGCAGTCAGGAATCACCTGAGGGCACAACACCCCCTTAGGAACCTGCAGTTTTCAGGAGGCAGCGTTTTGGTGGTGGTGGGGGAAACTGTGGAATTCTGTCCAGAAGGTGGCAAAGGGATGCACGGGGATCTTGAGAAAACCATGGAATTCTGTCCAGAAGGTGGCAAAGGGATGCACAGGGATTTGGAGAAAACTGTGGAATTCTGTCCAGAAGGTGGCAAAGGGATGCACGGGGATTTGGAGAAAACTGTGGAATTCTGCCCACCAGAAGGGGGCAAAGGGATACACGGGGATCTTGAGAAAACCATGGAATTCTGCCCACCAGAAGGGGGCAAAGGGATACACGGGGATCTTGAGAAAACCATGGAATTCTGCCCAGGAGGTGGCAAAGGGATGCACAGGGATTTGGAGCTCAGAGACATATTTCAAATATCAGTAGTATTTGTGCTTATTTTGAGCAAAGGGCAGCTACTGAGCCAGAAACTGAGCAGCCAAGGTACACAAAGTGCTGACCAGGGTGCTGGTGAGCACTCAAAGGATCCCAGGACAGAACCTCAAACATCATCTGCTTTTGCAAAGTAGAACTTGCCCTAAATCCCATCCTCCCATTTCCTGAGGTTTATCCATTTTTTTCCCCTCTCTTACAGGGGTTTATATATTTTTTCCCCTCTCTTACAGGGAAGGACATGGACTGTTCATACAGCTCATAAAAACCACACTGGGAGGATCTTTCCACCAGGGAAGTTCTTTCTTTTGAAGGATAATAATAAAAATATCATCATAATCATCACTAAATGAAAATTTTTACCTCTTGGTGCTTTAAAGTCAAGCAAGTCAGTATCTTCCCTGGCACAAGAGTTCTACTATTTGCTGCTGAAATAGGGAATAAACAAGCTGTGAACTCTGGGTTATGGTCCTTCAGCTGTGGGAGGGCTGTGAGGGATCCCAAGTGGTTCTCCTCACTCCTGGCCCCTGGAATGGCTGTCCCTGCAGGAGGGCTGAGCATCCCCCCCAGCTCACAGCAATGGTGGGACAATCCTGCACCAGGCCATAAAGACAATTATTTATCACCATTTATCTTTGAGGTGAGGACACCCCCACCCCTGCCCCTCCTCACAGCTGCCACACTGCTCTGTGTTTGGGAAAGGAAACCCAGCACTGCTCTGTGTTTGGGAAAGGAAATCCAACACACAAACACTGCTGGAAGAAATCTGGGATCACAAAAGTATTGGTGCATGTAAAGCCTCTCCATGGCCAGTGTGCTGGTCTGTGCCATTTGTCAGAACACACTCCTGGCACAGCCAGTCCCTGAGCACTGAGCACAGAACTTGAGAGAGCACATCATTACCTTCATTACCTTCATTAACTCCAAGACAAGGCTGCAATTAGAACTACACACCTTTAGACCCACAAGAAGAAGTTAAAACAGGATCTGCCCAAGATCAGATAAAGCAAGAGCTCAAGAGCACTTACTTCTTAAGCTGAAAGAGATGTTAAGTCCTGCTTGGGGATTGAAATAATCCCTTAAATCAGCAGGTAGAGACAAAGCAGGAATGAAGTCAGGCTCCCAAGGCACCTGCAGGGTGTCATTCCCCACTGGCTTTCCCTTCCCCTCAGGTTTCCTGCCATGTTCCCAGAGCTGAAGGCAGTGCCCCTCATGGGCAATGCTCAGAGTGAGGCTCAAACACACCACTGGTCAGCAAAACACCCCTGCCCATCCCTGGGCAGCCCTTCCCAATGTGGGCAATTCCAGGCAGGCAGGGAAAAGCAGCAGGTCCCCAGTATTGTTCCTTCAGCCAGTCAGGATGAGCAGTAACTGCTGACATGGAAAACACAGGTTTGAAGTCCAGGTCTGAAATAAATTCCTCTCATGGGCACTGAGCAAAGTGCTTTGTGCCAACTGGCCTCCAACTCCTTGTTTGAAGAGCATCCAGTTTGTCCAGCTTTGAGCCTTTCAGTGACACTTTTTCCCAGTGGTAAAAACATGACTAATTTAAGGGTCCATCTGTGGGTGTGTTGCACAAAAACACACTCAGAGAAAGACACCCCAGCACACAAGCCCATCTCTTTCCTCCCAGTGTCAGCAAAAGGCAGCTGGAATGAAGCCATCCTGAGGAGGGTTTGCTCCTGGAGGATGTGGGATGAGGAACAAGCACAGGGTCCCTGCTGCACTAACACCACCTCCAATACCAAGAGTTGTAACAGCAGCTTTTCAAAAGGCCAATTCCCAATTCAACTCTGTGTGTTCAGTTTGGTTGTTGCCTTTCAGATTAAGGGTCTAGTTAAAGACAACCAAAGAGGGGCTAAAAATCCCCTTTCTCCCATCAGAAAAGCTGAACTGATCATGGTTTCCATCAGAGAAACCACATCTGGGTTTTGTCAGCAGCTTTTTTTAGTTTTTAAGGGAAGTTCCTGTTAAACATTTTCCATGTGAATGTTTTCTTAGAGCCAGCCAGGTGGGCAGGGAGCCTTAAACTGGTGTTTAAGTTTAAGGCTCCTCCAGTGCCAGGGAGGAGCCCCTGGGAGGTGCCAGGCAGAGCCCTGCCCTTCCCTGGGAACCCACAGCACACCCCCTGGTCTGACCTCCCAGCAGCTGTGGGGGTGTGAAGGGCAGTGACACCCCTGGACTGCCCACCAGCCCCACAGCACCCCCAGAGATGGGCTGAGAGGAGCCTCCCTGCAGAGCTCAGCCTGCAAACCCCACCTGTGCCTCCTTCTGCTTGCAAACCACAGGGAAGTGTTGGTGCTGTTTGCAGCAGGTCTGCAAGGCAAACCTGCACCTGTCTGTGCAAACCCCCTGTGGTGCTTTTAGCCAGGCCTCAAATTAGCAGGCTCAGAGAATCTGCTGTAGCTTGGGAGAGACAGGGATCACCTGACCGAGTAACCAAAGAAGCATTTCATACCAGATGAGGCAAACCTGAGATATGAACACAGGAGTGGGAGGTGCTCACTCAGTTCCACCATGGCTGCAGTAGAGGCAGGACATGCTCAGCTGTCTGGGCCCTGATGTGGCTGCTGCTGCTACTTTGCATTTTGTTTGAGTTCAGGGAAGGAAAAACATTTTGTTTTTATACTTTCTGTTTCTTGCTGGGTGTCTTTTAGAATGCTTATGGATCTAGTGATAGAATCTGTTTTCAGTGGGGAGTGGGGAGTTATTTCTTGTTATTTCTAACTCGTGTAAGTGTGTGTTGTATTGTAGTTTCTCTTCATTTTCTCTTTTCTGTACAAATATAGATAGTTTAAGCATAAACCTGGTTTGAGGCTTTTCCCTTTCCTGCCTTTCCTCAGTGAGGAGAGGGAAGCTCTGACTGTGTGTTGGGCAGTTGGCACAAGACACATCCCCAGGCAACTCTTTTTGCTTTCTTAAGAAGGGAAAAAGGTTCATTTAACATCAAGTTCAAGGCAGGGGCTGTTAAACATGCTTTGTTTTGACACATGCAGAGCAGGATTCAGCAATTTCCACACACACCAACCAAACCAGGAAGGCTCCTCTGATAATAAAGCCAAGAGGCAGAGCAGCCGTGCCAGGGAACAGCAGGAGCTGCACCAAGGGGAACACTGAAGCTCCTGCCAGAGGGTCTGACCCCCAAGCAGCCCCCCAGGGAGGGCAAAGCCCTTGGAGGAGCTTCCCTGTCACCCCTACAAGCCCAGGCTGCCAACAGGGCCGTGGCTGAGCTGCCCCTCAGGTGGGGACCCTCCTGCAAACACAGCAAGGCTGAAGGAAAGCCTTGGCTGTTTCTTTCTGCTGCCCACTCAGCCAGTTCAAGGGTTTATACCCTGGAGACCTTTCTGTTACCTGCATTAAACCAACATTCCCAAAAGAAACTGCCCAAACTCTCAGGAAACTGAACCCAACTAACTTTATAAAGGCAACACCCACAGACTATGACAACACTTTCTTTGCCCCAACACTTCTGTTTCAAGTCCCTTTAAAATTAGTACAACTGAAAAATCACAGAGAGAGAAAGTTATAAAATGCCAAAGAAGAAATAACTCCAAGGCATTTAGGATGCAAGGAGCTCTTCTGCCACAGAGACAGGTGAAAGCTGGGTGAGGCAGTGGGAAGATTGGAAGGGGAAGCCCCAGGGGTGGCTGTGGCTCTCTGGGTGATGCCCCTCTGCCCCTGGGTGCCCCTCCATGCTGTGCCATGCCATACCTGAGCTGCCACAGGTTAGTAGTGCTTTGTTAGTCGATTTGAGGTGCCCAGGAGAGTTTAGAGCATTGCTACAGGAGCCTGGCTCTGGGTTCAGGGGGCTGCAATACAGGTTTTTCCATCTACTGGCTAGAAGGGAAAAATACAACAAAGCCACAAAGGTTAGTGAGGCAGCTCTGAAACTCAGGGCAAGACAAAGAACAAGACACAGGGCATCAAACAGGGTTTAATGCTGTCACAGAGGTACTTCCTGACGTGCCAGTGACATGTCTGTCCCTTCTGAAGAACTCCAGGAGTAATTCCTGACAAACGTGGCTTCAAAGGAGCCAAACATTTTGGAAAGTTCAGTGCTGGGCTCCCCACATGGAAGTTTTCACCAATATCAGCCACTTCCACCCCCACCTTCATGTCAAAGAACTCACTGAACTTTATGTTTGCACTTGTGGTATTGGCAAGTTTTAATGCTGGAATCAAGGCAACATTAAACCACAAAAACTGTGCTTTGAGATTAAAGGAGAGCAAATTAATGTGCCAAACAACTCTCTGAGCTCAGTTTATTCAGCACACGTGGTCAGGGAACAACCAGAATGAGCCAGGTAGCAAAACTCAGGGCACCCATCCCTACTGGAGGTGGAAAAGAGCACCAACAACCCCGAGGAAAATACTCAGACTGTGACCTGGATAGATCCAAGGGGCTGCTGAATTGCCCCCAGAACTCAACTCTCCCTATTCAGAGAGTACCAGCTAAAAAAATAATGAAGATTTGCCACATAAATACATTTTCTTGTTTATTTCTCCCACATAGGTCAGGCTATTTTAGTTCAAAGAGTGGTGGAGTACAACTAAAGCCTGAAACAGTTCAGACAGAAAGCAAAGAGCTCATTAAATGGATTTTCATTCAAATAAAAGCAAATGAAGTTTGTTCTCAAAGTATATTCAGTTATCTCAGCTCAGGAATTTCAAGGTTAAACTCAAAAGAGGCCTGATCACAAACAGGGCCAAACACTGTGGGGAGGAAAAAACCAAAACCACACCAAACACCCCCAAAAAGGACCTCAGACTTGCAATCACTGGGGGCAAACCAGTGGCTAAACTGAAATCAGAATATCTGCATTCCCAAGGACACAAACCCAGCCAGGATCAAACCCTCAGACAACAACTTTGATACCACACTGGGAGTTGTATTTCCAGCAGCCAAGAACAGCCCTGAACTTCAAACTAAAACCTCCCAAGTGTCCTTGGCTGTCAGGACTCCAGGCCCTTCTGCACACAGGGCTGGAAAACGCTGGAAAGGGCAAAGGGAGGGAAGGGCAAGGGGAGGGAAGGGCAAAGGGGAGGGAAGGGCAAAGGGGAGGAAAGGGCAAAGGGGAGGAAAGGGCAAAGGGGAGGGAAGGACAAAGGGGAGGGAAGGACAAAGGGGAGGAAAGGGCAAAGGGGAGGAAAGGGCAAAGGGGAGGAAAGGGCAAAGGGGAGGAAAGGGCAAAGGAAGGGAAGGGCAAGGGGAGGAAAGGACAAGGGGAGGAAAGGACAAGGGGAGGGAAGGACAAGGGGAGGGAAGGACAAGGGGAGGGAAGGACAAGGGGAGGGAAGGACAAGGGGAGGGAAGGACAAGGGGAAGAAAGGACAAAGGGAGGAAAGGGCAAAGGGAGGGAAGGGCAAGGGGAGGAAAGGGCAAAGGGAGGGAAGGGCAAAGGGAGGGAAGGGCAAAGGGAGGGAAGGACAAAGGGAGGGAAGGACAAAGGGAGGGAAGGGCAAGGGGAGGGAAGGGCAAAGGGAGGAGAGGGCAAAGGGAGGAGAGGGCAAAGGGAGGGAAGGGCAAGGAGAGGGAAGGGCAAGGAGAGGGAAGGGCAAGGGAAGGGAAGGGCAAGGGGAGGGAAGGGCAAGGGGAGGGAAGGGCAAGGGAAGGGAAGGGCAAGGGGAGGGAAGGGCAAAGGGAGGGAAGGGCAAAGGGAGGGAAGGGCAAAGGGGAGGAAAGGGCAAAGGGGAGGAAAGGGCAAAGGGGAGGAAAGGGCAAAGGGGAGGAAAGGGCAAAGGGGAGGAAAGGACAAGGGAAGGGAAGGACAAGGGGAGGGAAGGGCAAGGGGAGGGAAGGGCAAGGGGAGGGAAGGGCAAGGGGAGGGAAGGGCAAGGGGAGGGAAGGACAAAGGGAGGAAAGGGCAAAGGGAGGAGAGGACAAAGGGAGGGAAGGGCAAAGGGAGGAGAGGGCAAAGGGAGGAGAGGGCAAAGGGAGGAGAGGGCAAAGGGAGGAGAGGGCAAAGGGAGGGAAGGACAAAGGGAGGGAAGGGCAAGGGGAGGGAAGGGCAAGGGGAGGGAAGGGCAAGGGGAGGGAAGGGCAAAGGGAGGGAAGGGCAAAGGGAGGGAAGGACAAAGGGAGGGAAGGACAAAGGGAGGGAAGGGCAAAGGGAGGGAAGGGCAAGGGGAGGGAAGGGCAAGGGGAGGGAAGGGCAAGGGGAGGGAAGGACAAGGGGTGGGAAGGACAAGGGGAGGGAAGGACAAGGGGAGGAAAGGGCAAAGGGGAGGGAAGAACAAGGGGAGGGAAGAACAAGGGGAGGAAAGGACAAAGGGAGGAAAGGACAAAGGGAGGACACCCACCAGCCTGAGAGGCAGGAATGGAATTCTGACACTCATTTTTGTGCTGAAGGAAACCCTGCACCAGTTCTGGCAGCCCTTCCACCAGGGAAGGGCCAAAATGGGACTGATCCTTCCCCCCCTGGAAAAGCAAACACAACCCCAGGGGGGGACCCAGAGCGTGGTGATGGAGGTCACAGCTCAACAGAAACCTGCATGGGTTCAGTTCAGGCACAAGAAGTCAGGGATGTTCCCTCAGGATAAAGTGGCACAGCCAAAAGCCAACAGGAAGTGCTTTTAGGGGATGATAGAACTGGAAGGCAAACTTGGGTTCTGAGTGACACAATTTCTCCAGGTTTAATATTCCATTATGGTAAGCTTTGTGCACCAGACAACTCTTGCACATTTACAGCTGGTAAGGTGAATAATCACCATGAGAACCAGGAGGAATTATTCCTATCAGAAGCACTCCACAACACATGGAGAAAAGCTGCACTGACAGCCTCTCCCTCACTCCCCAGAAGCACATTTCCCTTCTATAAATATTTTCCAAGATAAACGTTAAATATTAAAAAATTTAAAGCCTCCAGAGCCTGCAGACCCTGAGAGTGCTGAGGGGGGAAGACAGGAGGGCAGGGCAGAGAGGGCAGGGCAGGGAGGACAGGGAGGGCAGGGAGGGCAGGGAGGGCAGGGAGGGCAGGGAGGACAGGGCAGGGAGGACAGGGCAGGGAGGACAGGGCAGGGCAGGGCAGGACAGGGGAGGACAGGGCAGGGAGGACAGGGCAGGGAGGACAGGGAGGGCAGGGAGGACAGGGCAGGGCAGGGCAGGGAGGGCAGGGGAGGACAGGGAGGACAGGGCAGGGCAGGGAGGACAGGGCAGGGAGGACAGGGCAGGGAGGACAGGGCAGGGCAGGGCAGGGAGGGCAGGGCAGGGAGGACAGGGCAGGGCAGGGCAGGGAGGGCAGGGGAGGACAGGGAGGACAGGGCAGGGAGGACAGGGCAGGGAGGGCAGGGCAGGGAGGACAGGGCAGGGAGGACAGGGCAGGGCAGGGAGGGCAGGGGAGGACAGGGAGGACAGGGCAGGGAGGACAGGGCAGGGCAGGGAGGGCAGGGGAGGACAGGGAGGGCAGGGCAGGGAGGACAGGGCAGGGAGGACAGGGCAGGGAGGACAGGGAGGACAGGGCAGGGCAGGGAGGACAGTGCAGGGCAGGGAGGGCAGGACAGGGAGGGCAGGGCAGGGAGGACAGGGAGGGCAGGGGAGGACAGGGAGGGCAGGGCAGGGAGGACAGGGAGGGCAGGGAGGACAGGCTGCCATACCTTGGTCCAGCCTGCTGATGAGGGTCCTGCAGGCAGCCTCGATCTCGGGGCTGGGGTTGTCCAGCACCTGTCGGCACCACTGGAGGGGGGACGCGGCCTTGTCCTCTGCCGACCTCCTGGGGGACACGTAGAGCCTGGGCATGGGGGCAGAGCAGGCAGGAAAGGGCTCGTTAATACAGAGCAGACAGCCAGCAAAGTAGCAGTTATTGGAGGGTATCTTACAGCAGCCAAGGGAGAACAATTCGAGTTTAAATGGTATGTTCTGACTCTGTCCCAGTTCAGCAGTGGGACCAGTTTATCCCTGTGTGGGTGTGACCAAAGCTGGGCATTCTAAACCCTCTGGGCCATTGCCCAGCAACTGTTCCCAAGGGCCCATTGGCAGCAGCTGCCCAGGGCACAGCTGAGCCCTCAGGCTGGGAGCTGGCTGGGAAAGAAGCCTGGCAGAGGAGCTGGGAGAACTGCCCTGCAGGGACTCCTTGGCACCTCCACACCCACCTGAGGGCTCAGCTCTGCTCAGGGGCCAGCAACCATTCCAAAATCCCCCCTGACTGCCAGAGTCAGATCCCCCAGTGTGGAACTCCCTGCCCTGGGGGAGGCACTGGGGGCTCCCACCCAAACCTGAGGGGAGACAATCTGGGGGTTTGGGGACTTGGGGAACCACTCCTGGGATCCAGAGGAGGAGCAGACCCTGGCCAGGAGGAGCCCCCCACTCTCCACCAGACTGTGCCATCATCTGCACCAACAGGTTTGTCCCTTCCTTTTCCTTTGGACTCGAAGGAACCACGTGGGGCTCAGCACAGGGGCCACCAAACCCCCCTGTGTTTGTGCCCCAGGGGGTGGGTTACACTGCTGGGCTTGGGGGTTAAACCCAATTTCTCTTTGTGCCATTGCATTTGTTGTAATATTGTTATTAAATTGTAACTCTGAGTTATAATCTCTTGTGTTGGGTTCATTTCTCTGCCAGTTCCCCTTTAAACCAGCACAGCCTCAGAGACAGAATTTCCTACAACAGTAAAATCCAGGGGTTTGCAGAGACAGCCCACGGGCTGCAGCCTGGGCTGGGGCAGGGCTGTTAAGCTGTTGCAGTGCTCCCCATGACCTGCCACCCTCCCAAAACCCACCTGCTGGCAGAGGCAGCAAGGCTGGGGCTGGCTCTGACCTGAGCTACTTCAGGAGCCTCATTGCTGTAACCTTTGTTAGAATCCCTCTGGATATTCCACCAGGTTTGCACTGCAGGCCCAGCAGCCCTGAGACACTGAGCAGTCCCAAGTCCATCCAGACTTCAGGGCTAAAACACTCACATGGAAGGTCTGGACGTTCTGAGCCAGCTGGGAGGGGTGACTGTGTGTCACCTCCCTTGCTCCTGCTGAAATGTCAGGTAAGTTCTCCTCAAGCCTGAGTGTTTCTCAGCTCTGTTACACCCACCCCTGCTCTGTACACACACAGGATTAGCCTTATGGAGAGGCAGATTTAACCATCTTAGAGCCCTGCATTAGTGACCAGGGATTGTGTGCAAAGCAGCATCTTCACCCTGTTCCCAAAGCACAGAATCTCTCTGCACAAAGGGCAAAAGCTGAAAGAGCCTTTGCTATGAAACAACCCAAGTGTTTTATTTACATATCCCACATCTGTATTTTTAAAGGCAAAAAAAACCAACAAAAGGGTATTTTAACATTTTTGCTGTCCAGCAGCACATTTAAAACCCTTAAGTGGGAAAAGGTGGCAAAGAACCCACCAGCAAATCACCTGGGGAGGGCTGAGCTCAGGGTGATTATCCATAACATTTCTCACCTTCAGCAGTGCAAAATGCTGTATTTAAGCACAAAGTGAGCATGGGGATGGTGTTAAGATTCCAAGGAATGCCTGGGTGTTAAGATTCCAAGGAATGTCTGCCCGTGCTTCAGCTGCTCTTTCTCCCAGCACTAACTCGACACTCCTGCAGCAAGGTAGGTCGAGTCTTTCTGCTCCAGTTACTCTCCACCAGACTCCTCAGATTCATCCCATAAAATACTCATTTCCACAACAAAACTAACATAATTCATCAGAGATTTCAGCCATTATCCCACTCACTTCTGAAACCCCACATGTTTAAAAGGTAAGAAACACTGTGGGATCTCAATTGCCAGGTGTCCTGTCCACAACAGCAATGTCTGGCCAGGGTGGAACATCAAACAACTGAGATATTTAAGATATTGCACAGGCATCAAAATATCTGCCTGACCTATTGCCCTGTCCCTGCCCTGTGTCCAGGTAGGGATAAATATGGAAAAAGTCAATCTAAAAGCTCAGAAAGCTGTCCCAGACTCCTGAGAATTTGGGGCTGTCAGACAGAGCACCTCTGCCATAGAATCATAGAATGGATTGGGTTGGAAGAGACCTCTGAGATCACCAAGTCCAACTCTTGACCCAACCCCACTGTGATCACCAGCCCAGGGCACAGAGTGGGGCACAGAGTGGGGCACAGAGTGGGGCACAGAGTGGGGCACAGAGTGCCCTGGGCTGGTGATCACAGTGGGGTTGGATCAAGACATGTTGGATTCTCTGTCCCTGGAGGTGTTTCAGAGGACACTCAGTGCCACATCCAGTCCCTTCTCCAGCCTCGTTGCTCTTCTCTGGCCCCGCTCCAGCCCCTCAATCTCTTTCCTGACCTGAGGGGCCCAGAACTGAACACAACACTCCAGGTGTGGCCTCCCCAGTGCTGAGTCCAGGGGAAGGGTCACTGCCCTGGGCCTGCTGCCACCCCATTGCTGAGCCAGGCCAGGATGCCATTGGCCTTCTTGCCCACCTGGGCACACTCTGCTGGCTCATCTTCAGCCTCCTGTCAATCCAACCCCCAGGTCCCTTTGCCCCTGTCCCTCTCCAGCCACTCTGTCCCACCCTGTAGCAGTAGCACCATTCACTCCTGCACATCCTCGTGGGATGCTGATTCCAAAAGAAAAGTATCTCCAGAAGATGCTTTGCTTTTAGTACACTGAGTTATGTCAGAATAAAGTGCAGAATCCCACAAATTATTTTTGAGGGCCTACAGTCACCTTGTGCTTGTGGCACAGCTACAACTCCTTGGCTCTTACTACAGGTGTTGGTTGTGTAATACTCTGTATGGGAAACTAAACACAAACATTAGTAAGCAGAAATTAAAGATACTTTATCTAAAGGTTTCCTCTCAGAAGCTGAAGGAAACCTCACTCCTGTTTAATTTCTGCAGTAAACCCCCAGTACATCCCACTGGGAGTACATGCCCAAATGTTTACTTCCTGCAGTTTGGATGAGGCCTTGTAACTATCTAAATAACATTGGCATCATTTGCAGTTTGACAGAAGAAAATATGATTCAAAGCCATTTAAACAGAACACAAACTGCTGAGTCCTTGGAATAAACTGCAGAGTGAAGCCTGGTGGGTGCTCAGGGCTTGCACTGACTCTGGCAGGGGGGTGGGTCCCTGCCTGGGCTGTCCCAGGATGGCTCTCCCAGTGCTTTGGGGGTTCAGGTAACCTGGCAAACCAAACAGCCCTGAGGCCAAACCCCCAGGAGTAAAACTCTGTGTATTTTTGAACAAAGCAGTGAGTTTTTAGCTTTTAGGAGGAAAGGCTGTGGTATCTTTCTGGCCAAGGGGATCCTGGCCTGGATCAAAACTAGCATGGCCAGCAGGGCCAGGGCAGTGACCCTTCCCCTGGACTCAGCACTGGGGAGGCCACACCTGGAGTGTTGTGTTCAGTTCTGGGCCCCTCAGGTCAGGAAAGAGATTGAGGGGCTGGAGCGGGGCCAGAGAAGAGCAACGAGGCTGGAGAAGGGACTGGATGTGGCACTGAGTGTCCTCTGAAACACCTCCAGGGACAGAGAATCCACCATGTCTTGATCCAACCCCACTGTGATCACCAGCCCAGGGCACAGAGTGCCCTGGGCTGGTGATCACAGTAGGGTTGGGTCAAGAGTTGGACTTGGAGATCTCAGAGGTCTCTTCCAACCCAACAGAGAAGAGCAACGAGGCTGGAGAAGGGAATGGAGCACAAGCCCTGTGGGGAGAGGCTGAGGGAGCTGGGGGTGTTCAGGCTGGAGAAGAGGAGGCTCAGAGGTGACCTCAGCACTGTCTGGAACTGCCTGAAGGGAAGTTCTGGCCAGGTGGGGGTTGGTCTCTTCTCCCAGGCACTCAGCAATAGGACAAGGGGGCACGATGGGCTCAAGCTCTGCCAGGGGAAATTGAAGTTGGAGAGCAGAAAGAAATTCTTTGCAGAGAGAGTGCTCAGGGATTGGAATGGGCTGCCCAGAGAGGGGGTGGATTCCCCATCCCTGGAGGTTTTTCAGCTGAGCTTGGCCGTGGCACTGAGTGCCATGATCTGGTAAAGGGACTGGAGTTGGACCAAGGGTTGGACTTGATGATCTCGCCCATTCTGTGATTCCAGACTGTTTGATTTTGAAACTGCTGCTCTAAACAGAGACCCCCAAGAGTGCAGAATACACTAAAACTTCCTCAACTTGCACAGTGCATTCACAAACACACCCTTAAGATTTTACATATTCTTCTCACAGAACTCTGTAATTTCCAAGAGGTTCTGTCAGATGGATTAGTGTTACTGTTGTGGTGTGTTTGGTGATTGTTTTTGAAACACAGCAGAACACACAGAGCAGCTTATCTGAAGGCCCGTGGTAACCACTGGCATTTTCACCACTGGGATCAAGTTGTTAAGCAACAGCAGCAGCAACACAGGGCAGACAAACACAGGCCTTGTTCCTCCCACCAAGGAGAAAACCCGAAGCTGTTCAAGGTGGACAGTTTGGTTTTCATCCCACCACAGGGGACAGAGGCAAAAATAGTCTAAACCAGTAAAAAGGAAGAAGACTCTTGAAAAAATTTAAGGTTTTCACTTTTGCTGCTTCCTGATCTCTGTCTCTTTCATCTATTAACACATTAATAAGCACATTGTATAGTCTAGAGGACAATGAAATTTGAATCATTTCATCATAACTCCAAGTCAAAACTTTCTCTCCCAAGTCTCACCAGGAAAAATATCATCACTTGGTCTATTCAGCCTGGAGCAGAGGAGACTGAGGGCAGAGCATCAGCTCCTCCTGAGGGGCAGGGAAGGGGCAGCTCCAACCTCTGTCCTCTGTGAGCAGGGACAGCACCCAGGGAAGGGCTGGAGCTGTGCCAGGGAAGGGACAGCACCCAGGGAATGGCTGGAGCTGTGCCAGGGCAGGGACAGCACCCAGGGAATGGCTGGAGCTGTGCCAGGGCAGGGACAGGGCACAGGGAATGGCTGGAGCTGTGCCAGGGCAGGGACAGCACCCAGGGAATGGCTGGAGCTGTGCCAGGGCAGGGACAGGGCACAGGGAATGGCTGGAGCTGTGCCAGGGCACGGACAGGGCACAGGGAATGGCTGGGGCTGTGCCAGGGCAGGGACAACACCCAGGGAATGGCTGGAGCTGTGCCAGGGCAGGGTCAGCACCCAGGGAAGGGCTGGAGCTGTGCCACGGCAGGGACAGTACCCAGGGAATGGCTGGAGCTGTGCCAGGGCAGGGACAGCACCCAGGGAATGGCTGGAGCTGTGCCAGGGCAGGGACAGCACCCAGGGAATGGCTGAAGTTGTGCCAGGGCAGGGTCAGCACCCAGGGAATGGCTGAAGTTGTGCCAGGGCAGGGACAGCACCCAGGGAATGGCTGGAGCTGTGCCAGGGCAGGGACAGCACCCAGGGAATGGCTGGAGCTGTGCCAGGGCAGGGACAGGGCACAGGGAATGGCTGTGACTGTGCCAGGGCAGGGACAGGGCACAGGGAATGGCTGGAGCTGTGCCAGGGCAGGGACAGGGCACAGGGAATGGCAGGAGCTGTGCCAGGGCAGGGACAGCACCCAGGGAATGACTGGAGCTGTGCCAGGGCAGGGACAGCACCCAGGGAATGGCTGGGGCTGTGCCAGGGCAGGGACAGTACCCAGGGAATGGCTGGAGCTGTGCCAGGGCAGGGACAGGGCACAGGGAATGGCTGTGACTGTGCCAGGGCAGGGACAGGGCACAGGGAATGGCTGGAGCTGTGCCAGGGCAGGGACAGGGCACAGGGAATGGCTGGAGCTGTGCCAGGGCAGGGTCAGGTTGGATCTCAGGCAAAGGTCCTTCCCCCAGAGGGTGGTGGGCACTGACCAGGCTGCCCAGGGCAGTGGGCACAGCCCCAAGGCTGCCAGAGCTCCAGGAGGGTTTGGATGATGCTCTGGGGCACAGGGTGGGATTGTTGGGGTGTCCTGGGCAGGGCCAGGAGTTGGACTGGATGATCCTGTGGGTCCTTTCCAGCTCAGGATATTCTGTAATTCTCTGAACTGGCAAAACAAGCCAACCAAACTCTCACAAAACATGGGAAAGCACAACAAACAGCTGAACACAAATCACTGCATGAAAAGCAACAAACGAAATACACAGAAAATCACAACTTATTTCCTGTATATGAGGAGCACTGGAGAATGGCAAACACTAAGGAAGGCACAGAAGGTAACCCTACCAGGAGCACATCTGGTTTGTTCCCTTCTGTCTGGAAGAGCGATTCCAGCAGAGCCGGGAGCTGCCCCGCCCTGGAGCCCGAGGTGAGCACCACCCGCCCTGCCCAGCGGGGCCAGCCCAGCCCCAGCCCCAGCCCGAGGTGAGCACCACCGGCCCTGCCCAGCGGGGCCAGCCCAGCCCCAGCCCGAGGTGAGCACCACCGGCCCTGCCCAGCGGGGCCAGCCCAGCCCAGCCCAGCCCCAGCCCGAGGTGAGCACCACCCGCTCTGCCAGCGGGGCCAGCCCAGCCGGGCCAGCCCAGCCCCAGCCCGAGGTGAGCACCACCCGCTCTGCCAGCGGGGCCAGCCCAGCCCCAGCCCCAGCCCGAGGTGAGCACCACCCGCCCTGCCCAGCGGGGCCAGCCCAGCCCCAGCCCGAGGTGAGCACCACCGGCCCTGCCCAGCGGGGCCAGCCCAGCCCCAGCCCCAGCCCGAGGTGAGCACCACCCGCCCTGCCCAGCGGGGCCAGCCCAGCCCCAGCCCCAGCCCCAGCCCCAGGTGAGCACCACCCGCCCTGCCCAGCAGGGCCTGCCCAGCCCCAGCCCCAGCCCGAGGTGAGCACCACCCGCCCTGCCCAGCAGGGCCAGCCCAGCCCCAGCCCCAGCCCGAGGTGAGCACCACCCGCCCTGCCCAGCGGGGCCAGCCCAGCCCCAGCCCCAGCCCCAGCCCGAGGTGAGCACCACCCGCCCTGCCCAGCGGGGCCAGCCCACCCCCAGCCCGAGGTGAGCACCACCGGCCCTGCCCAGCGGGGCCAGCCCACCCCCAGCCCGAGGTGAGCACCACCCGCTCTGCCCAGCGGGGCCAGCCCAGCCCCAGCCCGCTGGCTCTCCGGGGCAGGTACAGCTTTGAATACCCAGCTGAGAAAGGGCCCTGAGGAACCGAGTCAGGGGCCAGGCAGAGGGGGCAGTGCCAGCTGGGGGGGGCAGGCAGAGGGGGCAGTGCCGGCTGGGGGGGGCAGTGCCGGGTGGGGGGGGCAGTGCCGGCTGGGGGGGCAGTGCAGGCAGAGGGGGGCAGTGCAGGCAGAGGGGGGCAGTGCAGGCAGAGGGGGGCAGTGCAGGCAGAGGGGGCAGTACCCGCTGGGGCGGGCAGTACCCGCTGGGGGGGGCAGTACCCGCTGGGGGGGGGGCAGGCACAGGGGGCAGTGCCAGCTGGGGGGGCAGTGCCGGCTGGGGGGGCAGGCAGAGGGGGCAGTGCCCGCTGGGGGGGCAGGCAGAGGGGGCAGTGCCCGCTGGGGGGGCAGTGCCGGCTGGGGGGGCAGGCAGAGGGGGCAGTGCCCGCTGGGGGGGCAGTGCCGGCTGGGGGGGCAGTGTCGGCTGGGGGGCAGTGCCCGCTGGGGGGGCAGTGCCCGCTGGGGGGGCAGGCAGAGGGGGCAGTGCCCGCTGGGGGGGCAGTGCCCACTGGGGGGGCAGTGCCGGCTGGGGGGGCAGTGCCGGCTGGGGGGGGCAGTGCCAGCTGGGGGGGGCAGTGCCAGCTGGGGGGGGCAGGCACAGGGGGCAGTGCCAGCTGGGGGGGGCAGTGCCCGCTGGGGGGGGGGCAGTGCCCGCTGGGGGGGGGGCAGTGCCTGCTGGGGGGGGGCAGTGCCCGCTGGGGGGGGCAGTGCCTGCTGGGGGGGGGCAGTGCCCGCTGGGGGGGGGCAGTGCCTGCTGGGGGGGGGCAGTGCCCGCTGGGGGGGGCAGTGCCTGCTGGGGGGGGGGCAGTGCCCGCTGGGGGGGGGGGGCAGTGCCCGCTGGGGGGGGGGGGCAGTGCCCGCTGGGGGGGGGGGGGCAGTGCCGGCTGGGGGGGCAGTGCAGGCAGAGGGGGGCAGTGCAGGCAGAGGGGGGCAGTGCAGGCAGAGGGGGGCAGTGCAGGCAGAGGGGGGCAGTACCCGCTGGGGCGGGCAGTACCCGCTGGGGGGGGGCAGTACCCGCTGGGGGGGGGGGCAGGCACAGGGGGCAGTGCCAGCTGGGGGGGCAGTGCCGGCTGGGGGGGGCAGGCAGAGGGGGCAGTGCCCGCTGGGGGGGCAGGCAGAGGGGGCAGTGCCCGCTGGGGGGGCAGTGCCGGCTGGGGGGGCAGGCAGAGGGGGCAGTGCCCGCTGGGGGGGCAGTGCCGGCTGGGGGGGGCAGTGTCGGCTGGGGGGCAGTGCCCGCTGGGGGGGCAGTGCCCGCTGGGGGGGGCAGGCAGAGGGGGCAGTGCCCGCTGGGGGGGCAGTGCCCACTGGGGGGGGCAGTGCCGGCTGGGGGGGCAGTGCCGGCTGGGGGGGGGCAGTGCCAGCTGGGGGGGGCAGTGCCAGCTGGGGGGGGGCAGGCACAGGGGGCAGTGCCAGCTGGGGGGGGCAGTGCCCGCTGGGGGGGGGGGCAGTGCCCGCTGGGGGGGGGGGCAGTGCCTGCTGGGGGGGGGGCAGTGCCCGCTGGGGGGGGGCAGTGCCTGCTGGGGGGGGGCAGTGCCCGCTGGGGGGGGCAGTGCCTGCTGGTGGGGGGGGGCAGTGCCCGCTGGGGGGGGCAGTGCCTGCTGGGGGGGGGGCAGTGCCCGCTGGGGGGGGGGGGCAGTGCCCGCTGGGGGGGGGGGGGGCAGTGCCCGCTGGGGGGGGGGGGCAGTGCCGGCTGGGGGGGGGGGCAGTGCCCGCTGGGGGGGGGGGCAGTGCCCGCTGGGGGGGCAGTGCCCCGGGTGTCACAGCAGCTCAGGCACCACAGGGATGCTGTCACAGGGATGCCTCACTCACTCTCTGTGGGCACGGGGGAAGCTGCCCGGGGCCATCTGCAAGTTCAGCCCAAATAAACTCAGTGATTTCAGAGCAGTGCAGGAGTTGAGGCTCCAGCTGGAACCCCCGAGAGCAGCAGGGGGCCCTCTCACCAGTCCCTCCATCTCCCAGGGAATGGTTTTGCTGGTCCCACTTCAGCCTGAGTGGCAAAAAACCCACAGGGATTTAACTAGAGGTTTTCAAGCTACTAAGAAGTCATAGGGCAAAAAGCACAACACCACAATAAAAAGGATCTTAAAGTTGGGACTTGTTTTTAAAACTGGAATGAGGAAGGCATAGGATGTAAAGTTTCTGTTTTTGAAAGTTTTCCACTCCCCAGGCCCTGTTTTAAACACTTTAAAAGAAGACAAAATGACTTCTCTTAGTGTTCTGTAAGGTATAAAACACCATCTCCAAAGTGATACTAAAATCCCATCAGCACAAAGGACTGGCTGTTACAATTACCATGTCAGAGACAGGAGGAAACAAAGCCATTTCCACAAATCAAGAAGTATCAAGTGCACACGACATGTATCAATATAAGCTACAGGTTTCCCCTATGCATAATATTAAACAAGGCCTGCAAATACACCACAGTCAGTGATCCCCTCTGACTGACACACTGCTCAGCTCCCAGCCAGGCAGCACAAAACGTGCCCAATCAGCAAAGCCACCTTATTAGAGCTAATCCTAAATCCACAGAGCTTTAAAGATGTTTTGTTGGCTTTTGGTTTTTGGTTTTTTTTTAACAGAGCCCCCCCACAGCCCCATCAGACCCCCCTCAGATCCCCTTGCAACCCCTCACAGCCTGCACCCTCTCACAGCCCCCTCAGAGCCCCCTCTAGTCCCCTCCTTAACCCCCCATGGCCATCCCAGCCCCCCATATCCCTCCACCCCCCCAAGGCCATCACAGCCCTGCCCAGCCCCCCATGGCCATCCCAGCCCCCCCATGGCCATCCCAGCCCTGCCCAGCCCCCCATGGCCATCCCAGCCCCCTCATGGCCATCCCAGCCCCCCATGGCCAACACAGCCCTGCCCAGCCCCCCATGGCCATCCCAGCCCCCTCATGGCCATCCCAGCCCCCTCATGGCCATCCCAGCCCCCTCATGGCCATCCCAGCCCTGCCCAGCCCCCCCATGGCCATCCCAGCCCCCTCATGGCCATCCCAGCCCCCCCATGGCCATCCCAGCCCTGCCCAGCCCCCCATGGCCATCCCAGCCCCCCCATGGCCATCCCAGCCCTGCCCAGCCCCCCATGGCCATCCCAGCCCCCTCATGGCCATCCCAGCCCCCCCATGGCCATCCCAGCCCCCCCATGGCCATCCCAGATCCCCCATGGCCATCCCAGCCCCCTCATGGCCATCCCAGCCCCCTCATGGCCATCCCAGCCCCCCCATGGCCATCCCAGATCCCCCATGGCCATCCCAGCCCCCTCATGGCCATCCCAGCCCCCCCATGGCCATCCCAGCCCCCCATGGCCATCCCAGATCCCCCATGGCCATCCCAGCCCCCTCATGGCCATCCCAGCCCCCTCATGGCCATCCCAGCCCCCTCATGGCCAACACAGCCCTGCCCAGCCCCCCATGGCCATCCCAGCCCCCTCATGGTCATCCCAGCCCCCTCATGGCCATCCCAGCCCCCTCATGGCCATCCCAGCCCCCCATAGCCATCCCAGCCCCCTCATGGCCATCCCAGCCCCCTCATGGCCATCCCAGCCCTGCCCAGCCCCCCATGGCCATCCCAGCCCCCCCATATCCTCCCCAAAGCCATCACAGCCCCCCACAGCCCCCCATGGCCATCACATGCCCCCCCCCATGGCCATTTCAGCCCCCAACACCCCCCCATGGCCATCACATGCCCCCCCATGGCCATCACATCCCCCCTGTCCTCCACCCAGTTTTGTCCCACTGCAATGTGCTCTCCCATGTCACAGGGTACACAAACATGGATATAGAACTGGGTACTCTCACTGACATGTAAATCATAAAGCCTGTCCTCCACATCTAACTTGGTAAATACATTCCCTTATTTATTTATTTATCAGGAATCTGCTCAAAATGCTCTTGAGAAATGCTGAGGAGTTTCAGGGATTGAGCCAGAACCAGCACTTGGGGTTTAAAAGCAGGCAGGGAAAGAACCATCCTGTTTTAAATATAACCTTGAATTTGGCTTGAGCTGCTGCCATTGCCCCAGTGAGCTCCATCCCATTAACACAAACTCTGCCTCCAGTTTAACAGCTAATGAGGGCTGGGTTGGATTCAGCCCTGCTGTCCCTGCTGCCAAATTAATCTGGCTACACAATTCTGAAACCCAATTTGCAGGGCCCTGAGGCTCCAAAGTCTCAAAAATTAAGAAAATTAAGAAAAAATGCTGCCCCTCGTGAGAAAATGAAGGTAAAATCCCACATCACAGCTGGAATTAGACTCCAAATTTCCCTTGCAAAGGTAGTTAATGTGCTGATTTATCCCCCAAGTTGCAACCAAGGCTGCTGGAGGAGGGGAGGGTCCCCCAGAGTGGGTCAGTTCAGGATTACATCACTGGTCTGGTTTGGTTCATGTCTCTCAACAAAAGAGAGGGGGAACTGCAAACAAACAGTGATCAGCAAAAGGAAACTGTTTGTCCTCTCAGGCACCACCAACTCCACCTGGTCTGGGGAGTCTTATGTACAAAACTCTTCTTTCAGTGCAGATCTGACAAGGTTTAAAAGCTTTGCTAGTCATTCATCTGCATGTGCTGTATTTAATTAAACTTACAGGGAAAGGAAGTTCTGGCTTGCTACAGCAGTGCCAGGGAGAAAGGGGGCAGGACAGGCCTTAGATTTACATGGATTTTGTAAAAAATAACATTCTGGTGCAATGAATATAAAAATAAGAACAGTCACTAATGGGAACTGCTGCTGAAAGTCAAAGTCCTGTATGGAAACCACAAACCTTATATTTACATGGGTTTTTTTAAAAATAATGTTCTGGTGCAATGAATGTAAAAATAAGAATTGCAACTAATGGGAACTGCTTCTAAAAATCAAAGTCCTGCATGGAAATCACTTTACACCTTTAAAGTAACTGCCCATCAGCTGAGTTGGTTCAAACTTGGCTGTAACAACGCCAAGGTCATGGGTTCAATCCCCTGGGTGGGCCACTGACTTGAGCTGGACTGGATGATCCTTGTGGGTCCTTCCAGCTCAGAACAGTCTGGGATTTCTGTGATTCTCTCTTTACTCCTGTATTTTCTTTGAGCATGTGGGAGGGAGACAGGATGTGTGACTGAGGCACAGTTAACTCTTCCTCCACTCTGTGTTTCCCTCCTAGCTGTGTTACCCTCCCAGCTCTACCCCTCAGCATCCAGCAAGTCTGTGCTTCAGGAGCTCCTTCTGCCTTGCCTTTCTTCCCTGGCGTTTGCAACCTGGAAGGTTCTGGGATGTTAACGAGCTGCTTACATGGCCCTGAGATCAGCTGAGTTGGTTCAAACTTGGCTGTAACAACACCAAGCTCATGGGTTCAATCCCCTGAGTGGGCCATTGACTGAAGGGTTGGACTCGATGATCCTTGTGGGTCCCTTCCAGCTCAGAACAGTGTGGGATTTGAACACAGACCCCCCACCCACAGCAGTGAAGTTCCCTCTCCCCCCAGACACCTACCAGCAATCCTCCTCTTCCGGGCAGTTCTCAAGTTCCAACACTTTCACCTCATCCAGGTCTTCGTCAGTGGGAAGCCTTTCCAGGTCTGCACACCCTTCCCTGGGCTCGTGCTGCTGGATCCTGGCCGGGGCAGGGATCCCTGGGATGAGCACGTTCCTGGGATCCACAGGGGAGGGACAGCCGCCGGGAGACACGCCCTGCTCCTGCTGTTCCTGCAGCTGCTCCCCGGGGGCACAGCTGTACTGCAGCTGGGCGTCCAGCGCTCTCTTTAAGCAGTTCTCCTCTCCCTCCTCCTGCCGGATTTTGCTGAGCTGGCAGTGCAGCCCGGCCATGATCTGCAGCTCCTGCGTGTCGGCACTGATGGCGTTGATGCTGTTGTGGATGTGGGTGCCGCTCAGCGCGGGGCTGTCCCCGGCGGGGCGGATCTCTCCGGCCCCGCTCCTGCTCCTGCTCCGGCCGGGCTGGCTCTCCAGCTCCAGCCTCCTCACCAGCTCCCGCAGCTTGCGCACCTCGGCCAGCTCCGCTCCCACCTCCCCGGGCCCGGGAGGGGGGCCCATGGCCGGGAGCTGCGCGGGGGTCCGGCCCAGCTCGGGCTCCAGGCTGGGATCCTGCTGGATCAGCGTAGCATTCCCGGGCACCACCATCGTCACTGCAAGGCACAGAACACACGTCACAGCTCTGCCAACACGCACGGGAGTTGAGGGAACATCTCATCAGACATCAAAATGTGAGGAGTGTCAGTCGTGTCAAAACGAAGGGGTTGTTAGTGGGGCTCCTGTAGTGACATGGGCGGCCAATTAAACAAAAATTCCAACTCACACCCACGAGGAGGGATAAACAGGATAGTCATAGAAGCATAGAATGGATTGGGTTGGAAGAGACCTCCGAGAGCATCGAGTCCAACCCTTGATCCAACCCTACTGTGATCACCAGCCCAGGGCACGGAGTGCCCTGGGCTGGTGATCACAGTGGGGTTGGATCAAGACATGGTTGGATCAAGACATGGTGATCCCAGTGGGGTTGGATCAAGACATGGTTGGATCAAGACATGGTTGGATCAAGACGTGGTGATCCCAGTGGGGTTGGATCAAGACATGGTTGGATCAAGACATGGTGATCACAGTAGGGTTGGATCAAGACATGGTTGGATCAAGACATGGTGATCACAGTGGGGTTGGATCAAGACATGGTTGGATCAAGACATGGCTGGATCAAGACATGGTGATCACAGTAGGGTTGGATCAAGACATGGTTGGATCAAGACATGGTGATCACAGTGGGGTTGGATCAAGACATGGTTGGATCAAGACATGGTGATCACAGTGGGGTTGGATCAAGACATGGTTGGATCAAGACATGGTTGGATCAAGACATGGTGATCACAGTGGGGTTGGATCAAGACATGGTTGGATCAAGACATGGTGATCACAGTGGGGTTGGATCAAGACATGGTTGGATCAAGACATGGTTGGATCAAGACATGGTGATCACAGTGGGGTTGGATCAAGACATGGTTGGATCAAGACATGGTGATCACAGTGGGGTTGGATCAAGACATGGTTGGATCAAGACATGGTTGGATCAAGACATGGTGATCACAGTAGGGTTGGATCAAGACATGGTGGATTCTCCCTCAGTGCCACATCCATAGAATGACAGAATCATGGAATGGATTGGGCTGGAAAAGATCTCCGAGATCATCAAGTCCAACCCTTGGTCCAACTCCAGTCCCTTTACCAGATCATGGCACTCAGTGCCACGGCCAAGCTCAGCTGAAAAACCTCCAGGGATGGGGAATCCACCCCCTCTCTGGGCAGCCCATTCCAATCCCTGAGCACTCCCTCTGCAAAGAAGTTTTTTCTCATCTCCAATTTCCCCTGGCAGAGCTTGAGCCCCCCTTGTCCTATTGTTAAATCACTTTATCTCCTATAAATTTGAACTGTAACAAGGAGGTTGAAAAGTTAAACTTTCCTCCATCTAAGGGGACCAGAATTTCTGTTGGGGTTATCCCTGGGGTTGGAGAACTCAACTATATATAAATGTTCAACTGCTTAACAATGTACTTCAAATGTTTATGCATAAGTCCAATGAATATGTATGTGAGAGTAAATAAATGTGAGTTACACTTTGGTGTGCCATGGAGAGCAAAGCTCTGTCCATCTCACCCAGCACACTGGAATTGCTTTGATCACATAATGAACTTTAATTGAAAACCTACGAGGTTGAGACTCCGTTTCTCACAAAACCTTCTGGGGTTTTTTAAGAATTACATTTTTGTTAAAGAATTACAGCGTCCAATAGCAATGATTTTGATCACCCTCAGCCACCAAGGAGGTGGAATCAGAACCAAGACCCCAACAAGGTGGAATCAGAACCAAGGCATCAAGGAGGTGGAATCAGAACCAAGGAGGTGGAATCAGAACCAAGGCCCCAAGGAGGTGGAATCAGAACCAAGGCATCAAGGAGGTGGAATCAGAACCAAGGAGGTGGAATCAGAACCAAGGCCCCAAGGAGGTGGAATCAGAACCAAGGCCCCAAGGAGGTGGAATCAGAACCAAGGAGGTGGAATCAGAACCAAGGAGGTGGAATCAGAACCAAGGCCCCAAGGAGGTGGAATCAGAACCAAGGCCCCAAGGAGGTGGAATCAGAACCAAGGCACCAAGGAATTGGAATCAGAACGAAGGCACCAAGGAGGTGGAATCAGAACCAAGGCCCCAAGGAGGTGGAATCAGAACCAAGGCCCCAAGGAGGTGGAATCAGAACCAAGGCACCAAGGAATTGGAATCAGAACCAAGGCCCCAAGGAGGTGGAATCAGAACCAAGACCCCAAGGAGGTGGAATCAGAACCAAGGAGGTGGAATCAGAACCAAGGCCCCAAGGAGGTGGAATCAGAACCAAGGCACCAAGGAGGTGGAATCAGAACCAAGGCCCCAAGGAGGTGGAATCAGAACCAAGGCCCCAAGGAGGTGGAATCAGAACCAAGGCACCAGGGAGGTGGAATCAGAACCAAGGCACCAAGGAGGTGGAATCAGAACCAAGGCACCAAGGAGGTGGCTGAAGGTGACCAAAATCATTGATTTTGGAGGCTGCCAACCCCCCCAGGTTGCTGTTTCACACAGCTTGGATGTGCAGCTGTTTGGCTGTGAGTGAGCTCGTATAAAAGGAAGCTGATTTAATCACTCACAATAGTTTGGCTTCCATCTGTTTACCAACAAAACACATAAGAAAAGCTCTGAGCAAAGTCAGGAAACATCATCAACAAGGTGCTGACGTCAGGCAACACCAGTGCTAAGAAAACAGTGAAAACATCCTTTGTTTAATACCAGGTTTGTCCTGGAAAAGCAGAAAAAAACCTGGAAACATTTCTGTGTCACCTTATACTAAAGCAACAGCAGGAAGTGCAGGTACTGTGGTACATGAAAATAAACAAAAATAAAGTCTTTACTGGTGTATTTTCCTGATACAACTGAAAAGAGAGAGGTGCACACACAGCAAAACCCAAGAAAAAATATATATACCCCACCACACGATTGGATTTTCCACTAATTCCCTAAACTGAAGCCTTTCCTTAGCTGAGAGAGCCCGGGTGGGCAGCTCTGCACAGCACCAGGGGCTCAGCTCCCCAAAACCACATTGCACACCAGTGTTACAGCACTCCCAGAACCAGAACCACACGCAGGTGTCTCCCCTCTGACAGTGACTCACGGGAGTTTGCAGTGTGGTGTATTAAGGTCCAAATTGACTCTTCACTGCAAACCCCTGACACTGAAAATCCCCTGATTAATGAGCCACAGGGCGAGTAAAACGGCTCAGAAATCAGAAATCCATCTGGCAGGAGGGCAAAGACTGAGAGGGGAGGGGGTGGGACAGCACAGCCCGTTCAAAGTTTCAAAGATTTGGTGCAGGTGTCACAGCTGAAATGGAACCCTCATCTTTGGAGGCTGGGGATGTTCTTCCCCTCCCTTTGCTGCCTGAAAATTGCTCTTATTTGTAACGTCTCCGAGTAGAGGAAACCACAAAAAATTCAGTGTCCCACAAAGCAAGGAAGGTTAAAAATAAACACCCCTGTGGTGTCTCAGCAACTCCCTGTTCCACAGTCACTTTTAACAGCAGTAGCTGAGTGTGTTTTCTAAAAATCACAGTTTTATTTCGTTGGGGTTTTTTTACCTGACATCATTATTTTCATTATTTTTGCCCTCTGTGCAAGAGGAAGATTTGCAGCTTGTGTTTGAATCACTAAGGAGCACCAGCAGCACCTCTGAGGAGAGCACATTTCACACACAGCCCAGAAAAGCAGCACTGCTGAAGGCATTGTGCCTTGGGAAAAGGAAACTCAGTGTGCAGTTACCAAGCAATCCCATCCCTACTCGTGTGGCAGCTTCCAAAAACCTCCCAGGGTGGATTCTCACTCCTGCAAAAGCCCCTGATCCCTCCTCGGTACCAGCACGGTGGGATTTCCAAGGAGGGGAAGGGATCAGGGAGATTTCCAAAGGTATCCCAAGGCTCAGGAACTCTGAGGATGTGCCAGGAGGGAGTTCAGCAGTTCCACTGTCCAAGCAAAACAGTCACCCAAAAAGGGTAGCAAGGAGATGGGTCACCCAAAAAAGTCCTTCCCCTCCAAGGGTGATCCCAAAAAAAACCCCATAAAGGAGGGGGAAGAGCAGATTAAAACCATCCAGTCTTTGCCCACAACCAGCAAGTGTAAAAACCACCCAAATAAAGCCACGAGCACAAGGGAGGGAAAGGACACAAACCTGCAAAACTTAATTGCAGTGGGTAATGGGGGGAGAAATGAAAGCTATTTTGGAAAAAAAGGCAAAAAGGCAGCAGCTGTGAGCGGGTTGGAGACAATAATTTGGAGTTTCCTGGGCAGAAATCCGGAGTGTCACGGTGGGAAACGGTCCCTGCTCACCCCAGGGGGCTGGGGGGGAATATGGGGGGATATGGGGGGCTGTGACAGCCATGGGGGGAATGTGGGGGGATGTGGGGGGCTGTGACAGCCATGGGGGGAATGTGGGGGGATATGGGGGGCTGTGACAGCCATGGGGGGAATGTGGGGGGATACAGGGGATGTGACAGCCATGGGGGGAATGTGGGGGGATATGGGGGGCTGTGACGGCCATGGGGGGAATGTGGGGGGATGTGACAGCCATGGGGGGAACATGGGGGGATATGGGGGATGTGACAGCCATGGGGGGGCTGAAATGGCCATGGGGGTATATGGGGGATGTGATGGCCATGGGGGGAGTGTGGGGGGATGTGGGGAATGTGATGGCCATGGGGGGGCTGGGATGGCCATGGGGGGAATGTGGGGGGATATGGGGGCTGTGACAGCCATGGGGGGAATGTGGGGGGATACGGGGGATGTGATGGCCATGGGGGGAATGTGGGGGGATATGGGGGCTGTGACAGCCATGGGGGGAATGTGGGGGGATACGGGGGATGTGATGGCCATGGGGGGAATGCGGGGGGATACAGGGGATGTGATGGCCATGGGGGAGCTGGGATGGCCATGGGGGGGGGATGTTGGGGGCTGAAATGGCCATGGGGGGGGGTGTGATGGCCATGGGGGGCTGTGATGGCTTTGGGGGGGATATGGGGGGATATGGGGGGCTGGGATGGCCATGAGGGGGCTGGGATGGCCATGGGGGGCTGGGCAGGGCTGTGATGGCCATGAGGGGGATATGGGGGGCTGTGATGGCCATGGGGGGTTAAGGAGGGGACTAGAGGGGGCTCTGAGGGTGCTGTGAGAGGGTGCAGGCTGTGAGGGATTGCAAGGGGATCTGAGGGGGGTCTGATGGGGCTGTGGGGAGCTCCGAAAGGGCTGTGGGGGCTCCGAGGGGCTCTGATGGGGATGTGGGGGACTCTGAGGGGCTCTGATAGGGATGTGGGGGGCTCCGAGGGGCTGTGGGGGGCTCTGATGGGGATGTGGGGGGCTCTGATGGGGATGTGGGGGGCTCTGATGAGGCTGTGGGGGCTCTGAGGGGCTCTGATAGGGCTGTGGGGGGCCCCGAGGGGCTGTGGGGGGCTCTGATGGGGCTGTGGGGGGCTCTGATGGGGATGTGGGGGCTCTGAGGGGCTCTGATAGGGCTGTGGGGGGCCCCGAGGGGCTGTGGGGGGCTCTGATGGGGCTGTGGGGGGCTCTGATGGGGCTGTGGGGGGCTCTGATGGGGCTGTGGGGGGCCTGTGGCGGGTCTCTGATGGTCTCCGATGGTCTCTGGGTGCGCTGCCATGGCCACGGCGCGGTGCGCGCTGTGCGGGCGCGACCCCCGCGGGGGGCTCGGGCGCGGCCGAGCGGGGCAGGGGCGGGCGCGGAGGGCACTCCGAGCCCCCGGGCGGTACCTGGCTGTCCGGATCGGCGGATGCGGGGATGACGGTCCGGCGAGGGCAGCCCGCGCTCCCCGCCGGGCACGGCCGGGCCGGGGCCGGGGCCGCCTCTGCCTTTTCTCCGGCGCCGCCTCGGCCCGGCCCGCCAACACCCCCCGCGGGCCGAGCGGGTGCGCATGCGCGGGGGCGGCGCGGCGGGAGCGGGGAGTGGGGATGGGGATGGGATGGGGATGGGATGGGGATGGGATGGGGATGGGATGGGGATGGGGATGGGGATGGGGATGGGGATGGGATGGGGATGGGGATGGGGATGGGATGGGGATGGGATGGGGATGGGATGGGGATGGGATGGGGATGGGATGGGGATGGGGATGGGATGGGGATGGGGATGGGGATGGGGATATGGGGATGGGGATGGGGATATGGGGATGGGGATGGGGATGGGGATGGGGATATGGGGATATGGGGATGGGGATGGGGATGGGGATGGGGATATGGGGATGGGGATGGGGATATGGGGATGGGGATGGGGATGGGGATATGGGGATGGGGATGGGGATATGGGGATGGGATGGGGATATGGGGATATGGGGGGATGGGGATGGGGATGGGGATGGGGATGGGGATGGGGATATGGGGATATGGGGATATGGGGATATGGGGATATGGGGATATGGGGATGGGGATATGGGGATGGGGATATGGGGATGGGGATATGGGGATATGGGGATGGGGATATGGGGATGGGGATATGGGGATGGGGATATGGGGATGGGGATATGGGGATGGGGATATGGGGATGGGGATATGGGGATGGGGATGGGGATATGGGGATGGGGATATGGGGATGGGGATATGGGGATGGGGATATGGGGATGGGGATATGGGGATATGGGGATGGGGATATGGGGATGGGGATATGGGGATGGGGATATGGGGATGGGGATATGGGGATGGGGATATGGGGATGGGGATATGGGGATGGGGATATGGGGATGGGGATATGGGGATGGGGATGGGGATATGGGGATGGGGATGAGGATGGGATGGGGATGGGGATGGGATGGGGATGGGCATGGGGGTTGGGATGGGATGGGGATGGGGATGGGCATGGGGGTTGGGATGGGATGGGGATGGGGATGGGGGTGGGGATGGGGATGGGGGTTGGGATGGGATGGGGATGGGGATGGGGATATGGGGATGGGGATATGGGGATGGGGATGGGGATATGGGGATGGGGATATGGGGATGGGGATGGGGATATGGGGATGGGGATATGGGGATGGGGATGGGGATATGGGGATGGGGATATGGGGATGGGGATATGGGGATGGGGATATGGGGATGGGGATATGGGGATGGGGATGGGGATGGGGATGGGATGGGGATGGGGATGGGGGTTGGGATGGGATGGGGATGGGGATGGGGGTTGGGATGGGGATGGGGATGGGGGTTGGGATGGGATGGGGATATGGGGATGGGGATATGGGGATGGGGATTGGGATGGGGATTGGGATGGGGATATGGGGATGGGGATGGGGATATGGGGATATGGGGATGGGGATATGGGGATATGGGGATGGGGATATGGGGATGGGGATATGGGGATGGGGATATGGGGATATGGGGATGGGGATATGGGGATATGGGGATATGGGGATATGGGGATGGGGATATGGGGATGGGGATTGGGATGGGGATATGGGGATGGGGATATGGGGATATGGGGATGGGGATATGGGGATATGGGGATGGGGATATGGGGATGGGGATGGGGATATGGGGATGGGGATATGGGGATGGGGATGGGGATATGGGGATGGGGATATGGGGATGGGGATGGGGATATGGGGATGGGGATATGGGGATGGGGATATGGGGATGGGGATATGGGGATGGGGATATGGGGATGGGGATATGGGGATGGGGATGGGGATGGGGATGGGATGGGGATGGGGATGGGGGTTGGGATGGGATGGGGATGGGGATGGGGGTTGGGATGGGGATGGGGATGGGGGTTGGGATGGGATGGGGATATGGGGATGGGGATATGGGGATGGGGATTGGGATGGGGATTGGGATGGGGATATGGGGATGGGGATGGGGATATGGGGATATGGGGATGGGGATATGGGGATATGGGGATGGGGATATGGGGATGGGGATATGGGGATGGGGATATGGGGATATGGGGATGGGGATATGGGGATATGGGGATATGGGGATATGGGGATATGGGGATATGGGGATGGGGATATGGGGATGGGGATTGGGATGGGGATATGGGGATGGGGATATGGGGATATGGGGATGGGGATATGGGGATATGGGGATGGGGGTGGGGTTATGGGGATGTGGGGATGGGGATATGGGGGTGGGGATATGGGGATGGGATGGGGATGGGGATATGGGGATATGGGGATGGGGATATGGGGATGGGGATGGGGATATGGGGATATGGGGATATGGGGATGGGGATGGGGATATGGGGATATGGGGATATGGGGATATGGGGATGGGGATATGGGGGTGGGGATTGGGATGGGGATATGGGGATGGGGATGGGGATATGGGGATATGGGGATGGGGATATGGGGATGGGGATATGGGGATGGGAATATGGGGATGGGAATATGGGGATGGGAATATGGGGATGGGGATATGGGGATGGGGATATGGGGATGGGGAGATGGGGATGGGGAGATGGGGATGGGGATATGGGGATATGGGGATGGGGATATGGGGAGATGGGGATGGGGATATGGGGATGGGGATATGGGGATATGGGGATATGGGGATATGGGGATGGGGATATGGGGATGGGGATATGGGGATGGGGATATGGGGATGGGGATATGGGGATATGGGGATATGGGGATGGGGATATGGGGATGGGGATATGGGGATGGGGATATGGGGATGGGGATATGGGGATGTGGGGATGGGGATATGGGGGTGGGGATATGGGGATGGGGATGGGGATATGGGGATGGGGATGGGGATGGGGATATGGGGATGGGGATGGGGATGGGGAGATGATATGGGGATGGGGATATGGGGATGGGGATAAGGGGATGGGATGGGGATGGGGATATGGGGATATGGGGATATGGGGATATGGGGATATGGGGATATGGGGATATGGGGATGGGATGGGGATATGGGGATATGGGGATATGGGGATGGGATGGGGATATGGGGATGGGGATATGGGGATGGGGATATGGGGATGGGGATGGGATGAGGATGGGGAGATGGGGATGGGGATGGGATGGGATGGGATGGGGATGGGGAGATGGGGATGGGGATGGGATGGGATGGGGATGGGGAGATGGGGATGGGGATGGGATGGGGATGGGGATGGGGATGGGATGGGGATATGGGGATATGGGGATGGGGATTTGGGGATATGGGGATGGGGGTATGGGGTATGGGAATGGGGGGATATGGGATATGGGAATGGGGATGGGGTATGGTAATGGGGATATGGGAATGGGAGCAAGGGGTGCAGGAGTGAGGATGTAGATGGGGATGGGAGTGGGGGTGGGGGCATGGCAATGGGGGTATAGGAATGGGGGTATGGGAATTGGAGCAAGGGATGTGAGAATGGGATATGGGAATTGGGATATGGGAGTGAGGGGTACAGGAAAGGGGATACAGGAATTGGGATATGGGAATGGGGTTATGGGAAGGAGTGATATGGGAATGGGGAATATGAGCATGGACCATATGGGAGTGAGGGGACATGGGGAATGAGGAGGGAATGGGGAGTGAAGTGGGATATGGGGAGTGAGGGGATGGGAATGAGGGAATATGGGAAGTGAAGAGGGAATGGGAAGTGAGGGGGAATGAGGAATGAGGGGATGCTCCTGGAGGTGGGCCCGGGGCAGAATGTGGGAGAGAGGGAATGGTCCTGGGGGGAATGAGGAGGAAAGGGAGTGAGAGGGACGAGGGAGTGAGAGGGAGGAGGGAGTGAGAGGGAGGAGGAGGGACAGAAGGGGTGAGTGAGGGGGACATGGGGGTGGGAGGGGAGGAAAGGGGACAGTCCTGGGGGAAAGGGGGTGTAGGATGGGGGGAGTGAGGGGGGAAGTGGATTTGGAGGGCAATGGAGCAGGTGAGGGAGTAGAGGGAGAGTGAGGAGGAAATGGAGAGTGAAGGGAAGGGGTGAGAGGGAAAAGTGTTCCATGAGGGGGGAAGGGGAGAGGGAAGAGGAAAGGGGAAAGGGAGGGGAAAAGGAGAGAGTGAAGGGCCAAACAGAGGGGGGAAAGAGGCAAATAAGGTGGGAAAACAAGAGGGAAAGAGGAGGAAAGCAAGGAGTGATGGAGGAAAGGGAAGTGAGGGAGAACTGGAGTGAGGGAAAGGGGGTAATTGAGGGGGAAGGGGATGAATGACAAGGAAATGGGGTGAGTGAGGTGGAGAGGAGGGGGAAGGGGAAAGGGCCTCTCCCTGTGCGTGTGATCCAGGAAAAACACCCAAAGTAAAGGTGGGATCTCCCAAAGCTCCTGAGAGTTAACATTTCTGCAGGACACTCTTCCATCAGGCAACAACAAAAACACCATCACTCTTCTGCCATCCTGCTCCTGCTCCTGCTCCCGGGGGCTGGACCCACCACACCCTCGGGCACCTTTGGGTGAGAAGCCCTGAAAGTGCTGCAGGCCCCAAGGGCCATCAGCAGAATCTCTGATTGCACCAGATGGCCTCAACTCCAAGTCCAGCACTGACACTTGGGAAGGTTTGGGCTGGTTTGGGCTGGTCTAGAGTTAATTTTGTCATTCTGTTGTGAATTTTCAGGTGCTCTGGGAAGGTTTGGATTGGGCAGAAAATGGGATCTCTGAGAGCAGAGTGCAGAGTGGGGCCAGGATGGGTTTGCCTCCATCCCTGGAGTCTCTGGCAGCACATTTCACAGCCTTTATATAGATATTTATTTGATTTCACATGAACTGACCTGGGCAAGGTTTGTCCCCACAAGCAGCAGGACCCTGAGTAAAATATGAGCCTTTTGTGCAAGAAAATGCACGACCTTGTGGGGAGGAATCCAAGTGCAGGTCACCCTTCCCCAGAAATCCATGGTGATACCAGGAAATGGGAGAGTTACCTCCTTAAATAAGTCATTTCTTTTTGTTTATAAGGGGTGAGTCAGTAATTGTTCCAAATGAGGGGATATGGGAGTGAGGGGGAGATGGGAGTGAGGGAATATGGGGAGCTCAGGCCAAAAAAACTCATGAAGTGTAACATTTCCAGAACAGCTGCAGGTTCCTTGTGGGTGATCCAGGTTTTTCAGGGGGCAGATGCCATGGAATCCTTTGTGATGCCACACACAGGAGTGGCTGGAAGTTCTCTGAGCCCAGGAAATCATAGAATGGATTGGGTTGGAAAAGCCCTCCGAGATCAAGTCCAACCCTTGATCCAACCCCACTGTGATCACCAGCCCAGGGCACTCCGTGCCCTGGGCTGGTGATCACAGTAGGGTTGGATCAAGACATGGTTGGATCAAGACATGGTGATCACAGTGGGGTTGGATCAAGACATGGTTGGATCAAGACATGGTGGATTCTCCCTCAGTGCCACATCCATAGAATCACAAAATCACAGAATGGATTGGGTTGGAAAAGCCCTCTGAGATCATCAAGTCCAACCCTTGGTCCAACTCCAGTCCCTTTACCAGATCATGGCACTCAGTGCCATGGCCAAGCTCAGCTGAAAACCCTCCAGGGATGGGGAATCCACCCCCTCTCTGGGCAGCCCATTCCAATCCCTGAGCACTCTCTCTGCAAAGAATTTCTTTCTGCTCTCCAACTTCAATTTCCCCTGGCAGAGCTTGAGCCCATCGTGCCCCCTTGTCCTATTGCTGAGTGCCTGGGAGAAGAGACCAACCCCCACCTGGCCAGAACTTCCCTTCAGGCAGTTCCAGACAGTGCTGAGGTCACCTCTGAGCCTCCTCTTCTCCAGCCTGAACACCCCCAGCTCCCTCAGCCTCTCCCCGTTTCCCCAATATCCCCCCTGCCCGAGGCCATTCCCTCTCCTCCTGTCCCTGTTCCTGGAGCACAGCCCGACCCCTGTCCTGGCTCCCCCCTCCTGGCAGGGATTGCAGAGCCAGAAGGTGCCCCCTGAGGCCCCCCAGCTCCCTCAGCCTCTCCCCGTTTCCCCAATATCCCCCCTTGCCCCTCCCCTGGCCCAACCTGAGGCCGTGCCCTCTCCTCCTGTCCCTGTTCCTGGAGCACAGCCTGACCCCCCCAACTCCCCATCCTGGCAGGGATTGCAGAGCCAGAAGGTGCCCCCTGAGCCTCCTTTTCTCCAGCTGAGCCCCCCCAGCTCCCTCAGCCTCTCCCAAACACTCAGCCCTGGGCACCAGGGCTCCCTCCCCCCAGGCAATCACAGCTTTATAGGGCAGGCAGAGTGAAATCTGTGGAGGACACCAGACTGCTGAGCCCACCCTGCCTTTGAGGACACCTTGTGTTGTGCTCCTGCTGCTGCTGCTGCCCCTCAGTGCCTCGGGTGGCTCTGGATGGGCCAGCAAGGGGCACAGATGGCACAGCCCATGAGCTCAGAGGGCACTGACAGGGGTGGGTGAGACACAGGTGAGGGAGGGACAGGTGAGCTAAGGCTGTTTATTAGAGCTGAGTGGGGTGGGACAATTCCTGCAGGAGACACGGAGCAGAGGGGAGACGGGGCAGAACAGGGACAAATCCTGCTCCCTGTGCACAGCAGGGACTCTGGGACCACCCAGGGAACTCTGGAGCCATCCAGGGAACTCTGGAGCCATCCAGGGAGCTCTGGGACCATCCAGGAACTCTGGGACCATCCAGGAACTCTGGGACCACCCAGGGAACTCTGGGACCACCCAGGGAACTCTGGGACCATCCAGGGAACTCTGGAGCCATCCAGGGAGCTCTGGGACCACCCAGGGAACTCTGGGACCACCCAGGGAACTCTGGAGCCATCCAGGGACTCTGGGACCACCCAGGGAGCTCTGGGACCATCCAGGAACTCTGGGACCACCCAGGGGCTCTGGGACCATCCAGGGAACTCTGGGACCACCCAGGGACTCCAGGACCACCCAGGGAACTCTGGGACCACCCAGGGGCTCTGGGACCATCCAGGGAACTCTGGGACCATCCAGGGAGCTCTGAGACCATCCAGGAACTCTGGGACCACCCAGGGAACTCTGGGACCATCCAGGAACTCTGGGACCACCCAGGGAACTCTGGGACCATCCAGGAACTCTGGGACCACCCAGGGACTCTGGGACCACCCAGGGACTCTGGGACCACCCAGGGATCTCTGGGACCATCCAGGGAACTCTGGGACCATCCAGGGAACTCTGGGACCACCCAGGGATCTCTGGGACCATCCAGGGAATTCTGGGACCATCCAGGAACTCTGGGACCAGCCCGGGACTCTGGAGCCATCCAGGGAGCTCTGGGACCATCCAGGGAGCTCTGGGACCATCCAGGAACTCTGGGACCATCCAGAAACTCTGAGACCACCCAGCAAGTCTGGGACCATCCAGGGAACTCTGGGACCATCCAGGGAACTCTGGGACCATCCAGGGAACTCTGGGACCATTCAGGGAACTCTGGAGCCATCCAGGGAGCTCTGGGACCACCCAGGGAACTCTGGAGCCATCCAGGGACTCTGGGACCACCCAGGGAGCTCTGGGACCATCCAGGAACTCTGGGACCACCCAGGAACTCTGGGACCATCCAGGGAACTCTGGGACCATCCAGGAACTCCGGGATCAGGGAATGGGGTATTTCTGCAGCTCATCTTCTCCAAGTGCACCTCTGGCACAGGCACTTCTGCTTTGGTGCTTTAAACAATCCCCCCCATGGCCTCAGTGGGGCTGGGACTGGTCCCAGTAACAAACTTCTGGATGTGGTTTCCATAAACCCTTCCCTGGGAGGGTGGGCAGGCCCTGGCACAGGTTGGGCAGAGCAGCTGTGGCTGCCCCAGGGTCGGACAGGGCTGGTGGGAGGTGTCCCTGCCCATGGCAGGGGTGGCACTGGATGGGCTTTGAGGTCCCTTCCCACCCATCCCATCCTGGGCTTCCATGGCTCTGTGATTCCTGATGCTTCCCAAGGGAAAACAGTAACCCTGGATGCTTTTAGGGCCCCGAGTTTGACTTCCAGGATTTGGTGCCCAGGATTGCCCCTGCTGGGCTGTGCCAGGGTGTGCTGTGCCCTGATTGTGCCAGGGGGTTGCAGATCTGCCTTCAGACACAAACCAGGTCTGGCCTTTTCAAAGGGAGCAGTGGCTGGTTGGGCTCTGAAGGTGCTCACAGAACACACCCTTAGATCAGCTCCTCAGTCCTGTCAATAAATACTTTTTTGGGATTTTTTATCCATTTCTGACTTTGTACAGTGATTTGTGGGCGTTTTTTAGGCAGCCTGGGAGCTGTAGAATATCTGGGCAATGGGCCACCTGGATGTTATTCTCAATTATTGTGATTTTCATGCTATTCAGGTGCTGCTCTGAAATCTGATTGCTGCAGTTAGTGCTCAAAAACTGAGCAACCAAAAACCCCCAAAAACTGAGCAATCAAAAAACCCCAAAAACTGAGCAATCAAAAAACCCCAAAAACTGACCAACCAAAAAACCCCAAAAACTGACCAAACAAACAAACAAAAAAACCCAAAAAAACCCAAAAAACTGACCAACCAAAAAAACCCCCAAAAACTGAGCAATCAAAAAACCCCAAAAACTGACCAACCAAACCAAAAAAAAAAACAACCAAAAAACCCCAAAACTGACCAACCAACCAAACAAAAAAAACCAAAAAAACCCAAAAAACTGACCAATAAAAAAAACCCAAAACTGACCAACCAAACCAAAAAAAAAAACCAAAAAAACCCAAAAAACTGACCAACAAAAAAACCCCAAAACTGACCAACCAAACAAACAAAAAAACCCAAAAAAACCCCAAAAAACTGACCAACAAAAAACCCCAAAAAACCCCCAAAAACTGACCAACCAAAAAACCCCAAAAAACCCCCAAAAACTGACCAACCAAAAAAACCCCAAAACTGACCAATCAAAAAACCCCAAAACTGACCAACCAAACCAAAAAAAAAAACAACCAAAAAACTGACCAACAAAAAAACCCAAAAAACCCCCAAAAACTGACCAACCAAAAAAAAAACCCAACCAAAAACTGACCAAACAAACAAAAAAAAAATCCTGACCAACCAAAAAAACCCAAAAATTGACCAAACAAACCAACCAAAAAAACCCCAAAAACTGACCAACCAAAAAAACCCCAAAACTGACCCACCAAAAGCCCCCAAAAACTGACCAAACAAACAAAAAAAAAATCCTGACCAACCAAAAAACCCCAAAAACTGACCCACCAAAACAACCCCAAAAAACTGACCAACAAAAACAAAAACCAAAAACTGAACAAACAAAAAAAGTCCTGACCAACCAAAAAACTCAAAACTGACCAACCAAAACAACCCAAAAACTGACCAACCAAAAACTGACCAACCAAAGAAAACCCAAAATCTGACCAAACAAACAAAAAAAAAAATCCTGACCAACCAAAAACCCCCAAAACTGACCCACCAAAACAACTCAAAAAAACTGACCCACCAAAAAAAGACACAAAAAACCCCAAAAACTGAGCAACCAAAAAACACCAAAAACTGACCAAACAAAAAAAAATCCTGACCAACCAAAAAACCCCCAAAAAACCAACGAAAAAACCCCCAAAAAACTGACCAACCAAAAGCCTCCAAAAACTGACCAAACAAACAAAAAAAAAAAAACAAAACAAAAAACTGACCAACGAAAAAAAACCCAAAAAAACCCCCAAAATTGACCAACCAAAACAACCCCAAAAAAACTGACCAACCAAAAAAAAACCAACAAAAACCCCCAAAAACTGACCAACCAAAACAACTCAAAAAAACTGACCCACCAAAAAAAGACACAAAAAAACCCAGAAACTGACCCACCAAAAAACACCAAAAAACTGATCAACCAAAAAAAAACCCCTCAAAACTGACCAACAAAAAACTCCAAAAACTGACCAAACAAAAAACCCCCAAAACTGACCAACAAAAAAAACAAAACCCAGAAACTGATCAAACAAAAAAACCCTGACCAACCAAAAAAAACCAAAAATTGACCAGCCAAAAAAACCCCAAAACTGATCAACCAAAACAACCCAAAAACTGACCAACCAAAAACTGACCAACGAAAAAAAAAAAATCCTGACCAACCAAAAAACCCCCAAAAAACTGACTAACCAAAAAAAAAACCAAAAAAACACCCCAAAAACTGACCAACAAAAAAAACCCTGACCAACCAAAAAACCCAAACCTGACCAACCAAAAATACCCAAAAATTGACCAACCAAAAACTGACCAACCAAAGAAAACCCAAAAACTGACCAAACAAAAAAAAAAAATCCTGACCAACCAAAACCCCCAGAAACTGACCCACCAAAACAACCCAAAAAACCTGACTAACCAAAAAAAAGACACAAAAAACCCCAGAAATTGACCAACCAAAAAAAACCCCAAAAACCCCAAAAAACTGACCAACAAAAAAAAAAAACAAACAAAAACTGACCAACGAAAAAAACCCCAAAACTGACCAACCAAAACAACCCCAAAAAACTGACCAACAAAAAAAACAAAAACCAAAAACTGAACAAACAAAAAAAGTCCTGACCAACCAAAAAACTCAAAACTGACCAACCAAAACAACCCAAAAACTGACCAACCAAAAACTGACCAACCAAAGAAAACCCAAAAACTGACCAAACAAACAAAAAAAGTCCTGACCAACCAAAAAACCCCAAAAAACTGATCAAACAAAAAAAACCTGACCAACCAAAAAAACCCAAAAACCCAAAATTGACCAACCAAAAAAACCCAAAAATTGACCAACCAAAACAACCCAAAAAACCTGACTAACCAAAAAAAAAACACAAAAAACCCCCATAACTGACCAACCAAAGAAAACCCAAAAAACAGACCAACAAAAAAACCCCAAAACTGACCAACCAAAAAAAAAAACAACCAAAAACTGACCAACCAAAAACCCCCAAAACTGACCAACCAAAACAACCCAAAAAAACTGACCCACCAAAAAAAGACACAAAAAACCCCAAAAACTGACCAACCAAAAAAAAATCCTGACCAACCAAAAAACCCCCAAAAAACCAACGAAAAAACCCCAAAAAAACTGACCAACCAAAAGCCCCCAAAACCTGACCAAACAAACAACAAAAAAAAACAAAACAAAAAACTGACCAACGAAAAAAAACCAAAAAACCCCCCAAAACTGACCAACCAAAAAAAAACCCAAAACTGACCCACCAAAACAACCCAAAAAACCTGACTAACGAAAAAAACCACAAAAACCCCCCAAAACTGACCAACCAAAACAACCCCAAAAAACTGACCAACAAAAAAAACAAAACTCCAAAACTGATCAACCAAAAAAACCCAAAAACTGACCAACCAAAAACTGACCAAAAAAAAAAAAATCCTGACCAACCAAAAAACACCCAAAAAACTGACCAACCAAAAACTCCCAAAAACTGACCAAACAAACAAAACCTGACCAACCAAAAAACCCAAAAATTGACCAACCAAAAAAAACCCCCAAAATTGACCAATCAAAAAACCCCAAAAATTGACCAACCAAAAAAACCCAAAAACGACCAGCCCAACCCAGCCACACCACCTGGACCATCCTGCAGGAAAGGAACTTCCTGGCCCAGCTGCACAAACCCAGTTTAAACTCTGCCTTGGTGAGGTCTGTGCCTGGGATGGGACTGGGTGTGCATACCCAGAATTCCTGAATGAAGAGCTGAAATGCCACAATTCTGGTTTTCTGGGGCTGCAGCACCTGCTGGAGGTTCCATTCTGGGAGTGTTTGTGCTGTCCATGATTCCCAGCAGTGGGAGGCACTGGGGCAGGACTGGCATTCCAGGGGCACTCCAGGGGAGCTCCGGGGGGAATGGATGGGGGTGCCCCTGGTGTGGCAGAGGTTAAAGGAGCAGGGAAGGGCAGTGTGGTCTCCCTGCCAGCAGCAGCACAGCCCTGCTGCCCACTGGGGGAGGCAGGGAGGGAGTTAAAGCTGGCACACCATCAGAGCACAGCAAGTCAGCTCCTGGAATCCCATGGACAGCACATGGAAATCGGGCAGGAGCTGTTTCTAGCCTGGCTTTGGGGGGGGAAAGAAGCAGCAATAGGTTTTTGGTAAGAATTCAGACCCTCCCAAGAACCCAAATTTAGTGTTTAAGGCTTCCTGTGCCCATGTGGCTGCTCCCACAGCCTGAGCTGCACATGGAAAGAAGGAAAATCCAGTCAGGAAAGGTTTGGGGCAAGCAGCTCCCACAGCCTGAGGAGCTCTGCCTGACTCCCAGTCAGCACTGGGAACACTGGGGATCTTCCTGCTGGTCAGGCCAGGCAGGGGGGTCAGCACCTCTGGAAAACCTCCTCTTGGAGGGTGAGGCTGCCCCGTCTCATTGCCATCCCCTGGGTGACAGTGCCACCTGTGGGTGCCAGGCTCACTCATGGCCACGGGGCAGGGAGAGGGAGGGGAGGGAACTGCAGGAGAGCAGGAGCAGGAGCGTGTTGGCCAGCCAGGAGCTGTGAGCTGAATTCCAGTGTGTGCTGTGGGCACTTCCATGGGCTCCCTGCCCAGCCCTGCAGGCCCCTGGAAGCAGAGAGAGGGCAGTGAGCACAGGGGTGGGTGCCACGTGGAACAGGGGGATGAGCACAGGGATGGATCCCACATGGAACAAGAGGTGGGGGTCACAGGGATGGGTGGAGGTCACAGGGATGGGTGGAGGTCACAGGGATGGGTGGAGGTCACAGGGATGGATCCCACATGGAACAAGGGGTGGGGGTCACAGGGATGGGTGGAGGTCACAGGGATGGGTGGGGGTCACAGGGATGGATCCCACATGGAACAAGGGGTGGGGGTCACAGGGATGGGTGGACGTCACAGGGATGGGTGGGGGTCACAGGGATGGGTGGGGGTCACAGGGATGGATCCCACATGGAACAAGGGGTGGGGGTCACAGGGATGGGTGGAGGTCACAGGGATGGGTGGGGGTCACAGGGATGGGTGGGGGTCACAGGGATGGATCCCACATGGAACAAGGGGTGGGGGTCCCAGGGGTGGGTGGAGGTCACAGGGGTGGGTGGGGGTCCCAGGAGTGGGTGGGGGTCCCAGGAGTCGGTGGAGGCCACAGGAGTGGGTAGAGGTCACAGGGATGGATCCCACATGGAACAAGAGGAGGGGCGTCACAGGGGTGGGTGGAGGTCACAGGGGTGGGTGGAGGTCACAGGGGTGGGTGGGGGTCACAGAGGTGGGTCCCACATGGAACAGGGGGATGAGCACAGGGATGGATCCCACATGGAACAGGGGGTGGAGGTCCCAGGGGTGGGTGGAGGTCACAGGGGTGGGTGGAGGTCACAGGGGTGGGTCCCACATGGAACAGGGGGATGAGCACAGGGATGGATCCCACATGGAACAGGGGGTGGAGGTCACAGGGGTGGGTGGAGGTCACAGGGGCAGGTGCCACGTGGAACAGGGGGATGAGCACAGGGATGGGTGAAGGTCACAGGGATGGATCCCACATGGAACAAGAGGTGGGGGTCACAGGGATGGGTGGGGGTCACAGGGGTGGGTGGGGGTCCCAGGGGTGGGTGGGGGTCACAGGGGTGGGTGGGGGTCACAGGGGTGGGTGGGGGTCCCAGGGGTGGGTGGCACAGCCCTGCCAGCCACATCACATGAGGGGCACATGGAGCAGTGAGGCAGGAGCCCCTTGCCCTCCTCCTTGGTGTCTCCTGCCCCCTCCAGACAACCAGACAAAGCCAACCCGTGTCCAACCCACTGCCTGCTGGTTTGCTGGCAGTGCCCAACTCCAGTTTCCCCAAAGGTTTGCATCTCAAAGGATCTTCACCTGCACCTGCCACTGAGGTGCTGCCTCCTTGTCAGGAGTGTGACAGCTCTGAACCACCCAGGTCAGCCCAGGGCACAGGGAGGAGCCTTTAATCACCTCCAAGAGGACTCTGTGCCTCTGAGGGACATTTCTGTCCTCACTGGAGCCAGCCCCTGCCTGTCACCCCCAGGGAAGCACCACAGCCAGCTTGTCACCAAGTTCTGGTTTCAGCTGAGACACCTCAGAGCTCGAGTGTGTCCCCAGCTCATTCTGCCACAAAGTCACTTCTCCCACAGGAGGATCTCTCAGGGTTTAAATGCCCCTCAGGGAGTGAGCTGTGAGCTCTGCCCCTGCCACCCTGCTGGCTCCAGGAAAAAGGGGCCCTGCAAACTCACCTAGAAGAGCTTCTCGTAGCACTTGTCACAGTGGACAATGTCACGGTGGATGAAGATTTTATCCAGGAGATCTCCCATTGCTTTGTGGCAAATCCCACACTGTCCAAGGGAAAACAGGGAGGTTGGACACCCAGTGAAGGCAGCAGGGAGAGAACAGTCTGGGCAGCATTTTGTGAGGGGTGAGGACGTGAACTTGGAGGCTGAGCTTTCCTGCAACAGCCAAATGTCCCTGCAGCCTCTTCCTGCCACCCTCCCCGTCCCTCCTGCCACCCTCCCCGTCCCTCCTCCTGCCACCCTCCCCATCCCTGTCCTGCCACCCTCCCCATCTCTGTCCTGCCACCCTCCCCATCCCTCCTCCTGCCACCCTCCCCATCCCTCCTCCTGCCACCCTCCCCATCCCTCCTGCCACCCTCCCCATCCCTTCTGCCACCCTCCCTGTCCCTGTCCTGCCACCCTCCCCGTCCCTCCTGCCACCCTCCCCATCCCTCCTGCCACCCTCCCCGTCCCTCCTCCTGCCACCCTCCCCGTCCCTGTCCTGCCACCCTCCCCGTCCCTCCTCCTGCCACCATCCCCATCCCTCCTGCCACCCTCCCCATCCCTGTCCTGCCACCCTCCCCATCCCTGTCCTGCCACTCTCCCCGTCCCTCCTCCTGCCACCCTCCCCGTCCCTGTCCTGCCACCTTCCCCATCCCTCCTGCCATCCTCCCCATCCCTCCTGCCATCCTCCCCATCTCTGTCCTGCCACCCTCCCCATCCCTCCTGCCACCCTCCCCGTCCCTGTCCTGCCACCCTCCCCATCCCTCCTGCCACCCTCCCCGTCCCTCCTCCTGCCACCCTCCCCGTCCCTGTCCTGCCACCTTCCCCATCCCTCCTGCCATCCTCCCCATCCCTCCTGCCATCCTCCCCGTCCCTCCTCCTGCCACCCTCCCCGTCCCTCCTCCTGCCACCCTCCCCGTCCCTCCTCCTGCCATCCTCCCCGTCCCTCCTGCCACCCTCCCCGTCCCTCCTGCCACCCTCCCCCGTCCCTCCTGCCACCCTCCCCGTCCCTCCTGCCACCCTCCCCATCCCTCCTGCCACCCTCCCGGTCCCTCCTGCCACCCTCCCCGTCCCTCCTGCCACCTTGGGGCACAACTGTCCCCTGGGACCTGGGGGCACACCCAACACTGCTGGCAGCTGCCCCAGTGCCCAGCTGCCCTGTCCAGTGCCCAGATGCCCCAGTGTCCAGCTGCCCTGCCCAGTGCCCAGCTGCCCTGTCCAGTGCCCAGCTGCCCCAGTGCCCAGCTGCCCCAGTGCCCAGCTGCCCTCCCCAGTGCCCAGCTGCCCCGGTGCCCAGCTGCCCCGGTGCCCAGTGCCCACCTGCCCCAGTGCCCAGCTGCCCCAGTGCCCAGTGCCCGGTGCCCAGCTGCCCTCCCCAGTGTCCAGTGCCCGGTGCCCAGCTGCCCTCCCCGGTGCCCAGCTGCCCCAGTGCCCAGTGCCCACCTGCCCCAGTGCCCAGCTGCCCCAGTGCCCAGTGCCCGGTGCCCAGTGCCCAGTTGCCCTCCCCAGTGCCCAGCTGCCCCAGTGCCCAGCTGCCCCGGTGCCCAGCTGCCCCGGTGCCCAGTGCCCAGCTGCCCTGCCCAGTGCCCAGCTGCCCCAGTGCCCAGCTGCCCCGGTGCCCAGTGCCCAGCTGCCCTGCCCAGTGCCCAGCTGCCCCGGTGCCCAGCTGCCCCAGTGCCCAGCTGCCCCGGTGCCCAGCTGCCCTGTCCAGTGCCCAGCTGCCCTGTCCGGTGCCCAGTGCCCGGTGCCCAGTGCCCAGCTGCCCTCCCCAGTGCCCAGCTGCCCCAGTGCCCAGCTGCCCCAGTGCCCAGTGCCCAGCTGCCCCGTGCCCAGCTGCCCCGGTGCCCAGCTGCCCCGGTGCCCAGTGCCCAGCTGCCCTCCCCAGTGCCCAGTGCCCGGTGCCCAGCTGCCCTGCCCAGTGCCCAGCTGTCCCGGTGCCCAGCTGCCCCAGTGCCCAGCTGCCCTGTCCAGTGCCCAGTGCCCAGTGCCCAGCTGCCCCAGTGCCCAGTGCCCGGTGCCCAGCTGCCCCAGTGCCCAGTGCCCGGTGCCCAGTGCCCAGCTGCCCCAGTGCCCAGCTGCCCCAGTACCCGGTGCCCAGCTGCCCCAGTGCCCAGTGCCCAGCTGCCCCAGTGCCCAGCTGCCCTGTTCAGTGCCCAGCTGCCCCGGTGCCCAGTGTCCGGTGCCCAGTGCCCAGCTCCCCTGGTGCCCAGCTGCCCCAGTGCCCAGTGCCTGGTGCCCAGTGCCCAGATGCCCCAGTGTCCAGCTGCCCCAGTGCCCAGCTGCCCCAGTGCCCAGTGCCTGGTGCCCCAGTGCCCAGTGCCTGGTGCCCCAGTGCCCAGCTGCCCCAGTGCCCAGCTGCCCCAGTGCCCAGTGCCCAGCTGCCCCAGTGCCCGGTGCCCGGTGCCCAGCTGCCCCGGTGCCCAGTGCCCGGTGCCCAGTGCCCAGCTGCCCTCCCCAGTGCCCAGTGCCCCAGTGCCCGGTGCCCAGTGCCCGGTGCCCAGCTGCCCCAGTGCCCAGCTGCCCTGTTCAGTGCCCAGCTGCCCCGGTGCCCAGTGTCCGGTGCCCAGTGCCCAGCTGCCCCGGTGCCCAGCTGCCCCAGTGTCCAGTGCCCAGCTGCCCCAGTGCCCAGCTGCCCCAGTGCCCAGTGCCCGGTGCCCAGTGCCCAGCTGCCCCGGTGCCCAGCTGCCCTCCCCAGTGCCCAGTGCCCGGTGCCCGGTGCCCAGTGCCCCAGTGCCCAGCTGCCCCGGTGCCCCAGTGCCCAGTGCCCAGCTGCCCCGGTGCCCAGCTGCCCCAGTGCCCAGTGCCCAGCTGCCCTGCCCCAGTGCCCAGCTGCCCTGCCCAGTGCCCAGCTGCCCCCGTGCCCAGCTGCCCTCCCCAGTGCCCAGTGCCCAGCTGCCCCGGTGCCCAGTGCCCAGCTGCCCTCCCCAGTGCCCAGTGCCCGGTGCCCAGCTGCCCTGCCCAGTGCCCAGCTGTCCCGGTGCCCAGCTGCCCCAGTGCCCAGTTGCCCTGCCCAGTGCCCAGCTGCCCTAGTGCCCAACTGCCCCAGTGCCCAGTGCCCAGCTGCCCCAGTGCCCAGTGCCCAGCTGCCCCAGTGCCCGGTGCCCGGTGCCCAGCTGCCCCGGTGCCCAGTGCCCGGTGCCCAGTGCCCAGCTGCCCTCCCCAGTGCCCAGTGCCCCAGTGCCCGGTGCCCAGTGCCCGGTGCCCAGCTGCCCCAGTGCCCAGTGCCCAGCTGCCCCAGTGCCCAGCTGCCCTGTTCAGTGCCCAGCTGCCCCGGTGCCCAGTGTCCGGTGCCCAGTGTCCGGTGCCCCGGTGCCCAGCTGCCCCAGTGTCCAGTGCCCAGCTGCCCCAGTGCCCAGCTGCCCCAGTGCCCAGCTGCCCCAGTGCCCAGTGCCCAGCTGCCCCAGTGCCCAGCTGCCCCGGTGCCCAGCTGCCCCGGTGCCCAGCTGCCCTCCCCAGTGCCCAGTGCCCGGTGCCCGGTGCCCAGTGCCCCGGTGCCCAGCTGCCCCAGTGCCCAGTGCCCAGCTGCCCCGGTGCCCAGCTGCCCCAGTGCCCAGTGCCCAGCTGCCCTGCCCCAGTGCCCAGCTGCCCTGCCCAGTGCCCAGCTGCCCCCGTGCCCAGCTGCCCTCCCCAGTGCCCAGTGCCCAGCTGCCCCGGTGCCCAGTGCCCAGCTGCCCTCCCCAGTGCCCAGTGCCCGGTGCCCAGCTGCCCTGCCCAGTGCCCAGCTGTCCCGGTGCCCAGCTGCCCCAGTGCCCAGTTGCCCTGCCCAGTGCCCAGCTGCCCTAGTGCCCAACTGCCCCCAGTGCCCAGTGCCCAGCTGCCCCAGTGCCCAGCTGCCCCAGTGCCCAGCTGTCCCAGTGCCCAGCTGCCCCAGTGCCCAGTGCCCAGCTGCCCCCGTGCCCAGCTGCCCTCCCCAGTGCCCAGTGCCCAGCTGCCCCAGTGCCCAGCTGCCCTGCCCAGTGCCCAGCTGCCCCGGTGCCCAGCTGCCCCAGTGTCCAGTGCCCAGCTGCCCCAGTGCCCAGCTGCCCCAGTGCCCAGTGCCCAGCTGCCCTCCCCAGTGCCCAGTGCCCGGTGCCCAGTGCCCGGTGCCCAGCTGCCCCAGTGCCCAGCTGCCCCGGTGCCCAGCTGCCCCAGTGCCCAGTGCCCGGTGCCCAGCTGCCCCAGTGCCCGGTGCCCAGCTGCCCTGTCCGGTGCCCAGTGCCCGGTACCCAGCTGCCCTGGCAGCAGGGGGGGCTCACCCTGAAGCAGAACTCGTGGCAGTGGATGTTGAGGTGCTCGATGATGATCTTGGGGCAGTCGCGGATCTCCCGCCCGCAGTAGGTGCACAGGGGCTCGCTGGGCCTGGGGAGGGAGAGGGAAAAGAGCCCAAAAAACCCCAAGTTTTGTGAAATTTCTAATTCTGCTTCGCAAAATGTTTGCTCAGCAAAGCTGCTCAACTCAGGAAAAGGTGCTGGAGTCCCTTTGCTCTGGCACAGCCTGTCCAGCAGTGACAGAGCCCAGCCTGCCCTGGGTGAGAAGCCACACACTAAAGTCAGCTGGACACTTCAATAAAATATAATGGTAAAGATTCAAGATTTGGGGGAGTTAAAGCCAAGATTTTGGGGAGTTAAAGCCAAGATTTTGGGGAGTTAAACCCAGGACTTTGGAGAGTTAAACCCAGGATTTTGGAGAGTTAAAGCCAAGATTTTGGGGAGTTAAAGCCAAGATTTTGGAGAGTTAAACCCAGGATTTTGGGGAGTTAAAGCCAAGACTTTACAAGTTTGACAGGTCATGTCACTGAACAAAGAAAAGTCCAACAGTGATGAAGACACTTCAAGACCACCCGAGGGATGAAGTCAGGAGACACCACCCACATTTCAGGCCAAAGGGAAGCTCTGCCAAAGATTCCACCCAGTCACTAATATGGAAATTAGAAGGTGTTAACGATGAACTTAAGGCTATAAATGGCTCATTTTACACAAACAAGGCAGGCAGGTTTTGCCCAGTATGAACTGGCTGGGCCTCCAGTGCTGTCAATAAATCCCTTTGCTGCTAAAAGACAAAAAGCTTCCTAGCAGTTATTTATTTAGATGCATTTTTTGCCATCAGGAGGGCAGCACGGGGGGTTCCTCTGCCACTCCAGCTGCTGGCAGTGCCAGCTCTGCTGCCAGGGGTTCTACCAAGCCCCAGCCCCGCTCCCTGTGAGCAGCTGCTCCCGCAGGGGTGTGACTGTGCCAAGGGACAGCATAGAGGGACTGCCCAGGGGGCAGAGACACACCAGCAGGGCAGGAGGGAGCTTGGAATCACAGAGTGGGTTGGGCTGGGAGGAAACTGCAAACTCATCTCATCCACCCCCTGCCATGGGCAGGGCACCTCCCACCAGCCCAGGCTGCTCCAAGCCCCTGTCCAGCCTGGCCTGGGACACTCCCAGGGATGGGGCAGCCACAGCTGCTCTGGGCACCTGTGCCAGGGCCTGCCCACCCTCCCAGCAAAGAATTCCTCCTAATATCCAATCTAACCCCACTCTCTTCTGGTTGGAAGCTGCTTCCCCTTGTCCTGCCACTCCAGGCCCTTGTAAATAGTCTCTCTGCATCTTTTTTGTAGGTTCTCCTCAGGTCCTGGGGAGGCACAATCAGGTCACCCCAAAGCTTCTGTTCTCCAGGCTGAACAATCCCAATTCCTTCAGCCTTTCCTCCCAGCATTGCTCCTCCACCTCTGACCACCTTCTGGGCCTCCTCTGGACTCTGACTTAGAGTCAGTCTCACTGTATTTCCAAAGATCTTTCACCCTCCGTGCTGCTGTTTCCCCAAACACGCACCAATATCCCCCAAAAGCAAAGTCTCAAAGGCAGTTCTGGTTCAGAGTTTGCTGAACCCCCCAGGGCAGCCCCCACCTGTCCTACCTGAGCAGGGGAGTGCTGGACAGGTAACTGTGGTGGCTGTAGCTGGCTCTGTCCAGGTCACTCAGGTCCACAAGGCTGCCAGGGAGGTGGAGAAGACATCAGTACTTAGTGAGATGTGGGAAGAGAATCCCAGCTGGAACCATTAACCAGGAACCCAACGATTTGGAATGTCACAAACATCTCCTCTTGGGGAGAAGATCCCCAAGTTTCCTTCCCAGCAGGTCAGCACAGGACAGAAGGAGGGACATTTCATTACCTCCACCTCTCAGGACATTGGGAACACACTGGAGGAGGGAGAGGGCAGGAGGAAGCAGCACCTTCCTCAGGGTCTGGGAAATGCAGCTCAGGAGGGGCTGAAAGGAGCCAACAACGTGGCCAGTGCAAAGGGAAGGTTCTCCCTCTTGCTGTCTCCCTTCTCCAGGATATCCTGACTCCATGCCAGCCATCAGAGCCCTCCATGAACCAGGTTCTCTCATTAAAATGTCACAAAAGGCAGGACTGGGGGGGCTGGGAGCAGGGACACAAACAGGGGCAGCAGGAGAGGAGGAGGAGGAGGAGGAGGAGAGGAGGAGGAGAGGAGGAGCAGAAGAGGAGGAGGAGGAGGAGAGGAGGAGAGGAGGAGGAGGAGGAGAGGAGGAGGAGGAGGAGGAGGAGGAGGAGAGGGGGAGGAGAGGAGGAGGAGAGGAGGAGGAGGAGAAGGAGGAGGAGGAGGAGGAGGAGGAGGAGGAGGAGAGGAGGAGGAGAGGAGGAGGAGAGGAGGAGGAGAGGAGGAGGAGAGGAGGAAGAGGAGGAGGAGGAGGAGGAGGAGGAGGAGGAGGAGGAGGAGGAGGAGGAGGAGGAGGAGAGGAGGAGGAGAGGAGGAGGAGAGGATGAGGAGAGGATGAGGAGAGGATGAGGAGAGGAGGAGGAGGAGGAGGAGGAGGAGGAGAGGAGAAGGAGGAGGAGAGGAGGAGCAGGAGAGGAGGAGGAGGAGGGGGAGCAGGGGCTTTGCTGCCACGGGGTGTGTCCAGTCAGGACATGCCCAGGCTGTGTCCCAGACATGTTTTCCAACGTGTTTTCCACTGGCAAAATCCAGCACTGGTGGCTGGACCAGCACCCTGTGAAATCCTGGCTCCAACACACTCACCAGCAAAACCCCTCTGGCCTCACCAGGGCCCTGACATTTCCATCTGGCCCCTAAAAACCTGTTTTCATTGCCAACAGAACTCAAATCCTGCACCATTCTGCAGGAAAAGGCACGGAGCACATCCCTGGGCTCCCCCAGAGGAGAGTTCCCTCCCTGCCTGCCTGTCCTGGATATCTGGATTCTCTCTGGCTGCTGACAGAGGCTGTGCTGAGCTCCGGGGCAGGCTGGAGGTTTGCAGTCTGTGCTCAGCCCCCAGGAATGCCAGCAGGGCACTGAGAGAGGGTCTGTGCCAGCAGGGCACTGAGGGGGAATCTGTGCCAGCAGGGCACTGAGAGAGGGTCTGTGCCAGCAGGGCACTGAGAGAGGGTCTGTGCCAGCAGGGCACCGAGAGAGGGTCAGTGCCCGCAGGGCACTGAGAGAGAGCCAGTGCCAGCAGGGCACTGAGAGAGGGCCTGTGCCAGCAGGGCACTGAGAGAGGGCCAGTGCCAGCAGGGCACTGAGGGGGGGTCTGTGCCAGCAGGGCACTGAGAGAGGGTCTGTGCCAGCAGGGCACCGAGAGAGGGTCAGTGCCCGCAGGGCACTGAGAGAGAGCCAGTGCCAGCAGGGCACTGAGAGAGAGCCAGTGCCAGCAGGGCACTGAGACAGGGCCAGTGCCAGCAGGGCACTGAGGGGGGGGTCTGTGCCAGCAGGGCATTGAGAGAGTCAGTGCCAGCAGGGCACTGAGAGAGGGTCAGTGCCAGCATGGCACTGAGAGAGGGTCTGTGCCAGCAGGGCACTGAGGGGGGGTCTGTGCCAGCAGGGCATTGAGAGAGTCAGTGCCAGCAGGGCACTGAGAGAGGGTCTGTGCCAGCAGGGCACTGAGAGAGGGTCTGTGCCAGCAGGGCACTGAGAGAGTCAGTGCCAGCAGGGCACTGAGAGAGGGTCAGTGCCAGCAGGGCACTGAGAGAGGGCCTGTGCCAGCAGGGCACTGAGAGAGGGTCAGTGCCAGCAGGGCACCGAGAGAGGGTCAGTGCCAGCAGGGCACTGAGAGAGGGGTCAGTGCCAGCAGGGCATTGAGAGAGGGTCTGTGCCAGCAGGGCACTGAGGGGGGGTCTGTGCCAGCAGGGCACTGAGAGAGGGTCAGTGCCAGCAGGAAGGCATCAGACTGGGCTTAACTGGCTGCCACATCGCTGAAGGATGATGGGCATGGGGCCAAGTCCTGCTCTCAGTCCCAGTGGGGCCAGTCTGGAGCAGCTTCACCCAGTTACCTTTGAGCACAACACAAAAGACTGAAGGTTTAAGCTCATTCAAACCCATAAATAACTTTTTTTATAGGTGAGAACTCCCAACCTCCACATTTTCCTCACCAATTCCATTCACTTGTTTAAGTGTTCAGGTGGCCAGTGAAGCCTCAGAGAGCCTAAAAAACCTGCAGTGTGGTGTCTCCATCCACCTCAGAGAGCAGTGGGACACAGGTGGGACACAGGTGGGACACTGGGGGGACACTGGGGGGGGACACAGGTGGGACACTGTGGGGGGACACTGTGGGGGGACACTGTGGGGGGACACTGTGGGGGGACACTGTGGGGGGGACACTGGGGGGGGACACAAGTCCTCCTGGGAAGTGGTGGAACACAGTGGTGGGACACTGTGGGGGGACACAGGTGGGACACTGTGGGGGGACACTGGTGGGACACTGGGGGGACACTGTGGGGGGACACTGGTGGGGGGACACTGGTGGGACACAGCGGTGGGACACTGAGGGGGGGACAGTGTTGGGGAACACGGGTGGGACACTGTGGGGGGACACTGTGGGGGGGACACAGGTGGGACACTGTGGGGGGGACACTGGGGGGACACAGGTGGGACACTGAGGGGGGACAGTGTCAGGGGACACGGGTGGGACACTGTGGGGGGACACAGGTGGGGGGACACAGGTCCTCCTGGGAAGGGGTGGGACGCAGGTGGGACACTGTGGTGAGACTGTGGTGGGACGCAGGTGGGGCACTGGTGGGACACAGCGGTGGGACAGTGTCGGGGGACACAGGTTCCCCTGGGAAGTGGTGAGACACAGGTGGGACACTGTGGTGGGACACAGGTCCTCCTGAGGAGTGGTGGGACACTGTAGTGGGACACTGGTGGGACACATGTCCCCCTGGGAAGTGGTGAGACACAGGTGGGACATTGTGGTGGGACACAGGTCCTCCTGAGGAGCGGTGGGACACTGTAGTGGGACACTGGTGGGACACATGTCCCCCTGGGAAGTGGTGGGATGCGGGTGGGACACTGTGGTGAGACACTGTGATGGGACAGTGCTGTGGGACACAGGTCCTCTGTCACCACAGAGGTGGCACAAGGCACTGCAGGGATCCCAGCCAGTCCCAAACGCGGCTCCCTAATGATCCCCCAGGGCTAATTAGCTGCGGGGTGCGGTGAGGAGGGGGCAGAGCCGCGGGGTGGGCTCTGCACGCGTGGGTGGCACTCCCGTGGGTGACCCCCCCCGTGGGTGGCACCCGCGTGTCCCGCCCCCTCCATCCCGTACCTGCCGTAGCGCGGGGAGGCTCCGACCCCGCCGCTGTTCACGTACTGCTTGACAAAGAGGATCCCCCTCCTGAGGAACCAGAACGGGAAAGGTTTGCGTGAGAAAGGAGCGGAGCGGAGGGGAGCGGGCCCGGGGGGTGCGGGACACGGGGCGGGGGTGCGGGACACGGAGCGGGGGTGCGGGACACGGGGCGGGGGTGCAGGACACGGGGCGGGGTGCGGGGACACGGGGCGGGGTGCGGGGACACGGGGCGGGGACACCGAGCAGGATGCGGGTACACGGAGCGGGGTGCGGGGACACGGAGCGGGGACATGGAGCGGGGACACGGAGCGGGAACACCGAGCAGGATGCGGGTACACGGAGCGAGGTGCGAGGACACGGAGCGGGGACACGGGGCGGGGTGCGGGGACACGGGGCGGGAACACCGAGCAGGATGCGGGTACACGGAGCGAGGTGCGGGGACACGGAGCGGGGTGCGGGGACACGGAGCGGGGTGCGGGGACACGGAGCGGGGTGCGGAGACACGGAGCAAGATGCTGCTGCTGCTGCTCCGGGATAAATCCTGCCTATCAGGCATCGCTGCTAAATAACAGCTAATTCGCTCCTCTAATTACCCCACCGAAACAAATCAAGTTAATTAGAGAGAATGGGCTGCATAATGAACCCTTTCATCCGGTTAGCCGCGGTTGTGGCGGGCTAAGCCTTTCCCGGCTCGTGTCGGGATTATGTGGGCGGGGAGCGCACCGAGCCCGCGGTTCTGCCTTTAGAGAATCATCGAATGGATCAGGTTGGAAAAGCCCTCCGAGATCATCAAGTCCAACCCTTGGTCCAACTCCAGTCCCTTTACCAGATCATGGCACTCAGTGCCACGGCCAAGCTCAGCTGAAAAACCTCCAGGGATGGGGAATCCACCCCCTCTCTGGGCAGCCCATTCCAATGCCTGAGCACTCTCTCTGCAAAGAATTTCTTTCTGCTCTCCAACTTCAATTTCCCCTGGCAGAGCTTGAGCCCATCGTGCCCCCTTGTCCTATTGCTGAGTGCCTGGGAGAAGAGACCAACCCCCACCTGGCCACAACTTCCCTTCAGGCAGTTCCAGACAGTGCTGAGGTCACCTCTGAGCCTCCTCTTCTCCAGCCTGAACACCCCCAGCTCCCTCAGCCTCTCCCCACAGGGCTTGTGCTCCAGTCCCTTCTCCAGCCTCGTTGCTCTTCTCAGTTGGGTTGGAAGAGACCTCTGAGATCATCAAATCCAACCCTTGATCCAACCCCACTGTGATCACCAGCCCAGGGCACAGAGTGGGGCACAGAGTGGGGCACAGAGTGGGGCACTCTGTGCCCTGGGCTGGTGATCACAGTGGGCTTGGATCAAGACATGTTGGATTCTCTGTCCCTGGAGGTGTTTCAGAGGACACTCAGTGCCACATCCAGTCCCTTCTCCAGCCTCGTTGCTCTTCTCTGGCCCCGCTCCAGCCCCTCAATCTCTTTCCTGACCTGAGGGGCCCAGAACTGAACACAACACTCCAGGTGTGGCCTCCCCAGTGCTGAGTCCAGGGGAAGGGTCACTGCCCTGGGCCTGCTGCCACCCCGTTGCTGAGCCAGGCCAGGATGCCATTGGCCTTCTTGCCCACCTGGGCACACTCTGCTGGCTCATGCTGAGCTTCCTTTGGCACCACCCCCGATGGGCACAGCGCTGCTCCGGCACTGCCCTGCCTCTGGAATAACTATCCCCAGGGTTTTCATTCCATACAAACTGCTGCTGGTTTGTCTGGGGATGTTTCTGCTCCTTTTGCATATTCATATTCCTGCCCCTGTGCAATTCCATGGCCTGTCTGTGCCAGCCCTGCCCTCACTGAGCTCTGCCCCGGGCTCTGCCTCCAAGCAGGGCAGGGGCTCAGCAGGCTCGCTCTGCACGGGGGGTGTTCCCTGCTGCCTGAGAGCCACAATTAATCCTCTCCTCCTACACGAGCAAACTAAGCCTTGTCACAGCTGAGCAAAGAAAAGCTCTTAAAAAAACAACAAAAAACCAGAAACAAACAAAAAAACCAAAAAAACCAACAAAAAACCAAAACCAACCAAACAAACAAAAACCAAAAAAAACCCAACAAAAAAAGCCCCAAATCCCCCAGAATAAAACAAAACAAAAAACTCCAAAACAAAACAAAAACCAACAGAAAAAAAACAACTGAGAAAGGACACTTTCTATGTCATAGAAACACGAATTTCAGAATGGTTTGAGTTGGGAAGTATCTTAAAAGATCATCTGCTCATCCACCCCTGCCCTGGGCAGGGACACCTCCCACCAGCCCAGGGTGCTCCAAGCCCTGTCCAGCCTGGCCTGGGACAGTCCCAGGGATGGGGCAGCCACAGCTGCTCTGCCCAACCTGTGCCAGGGCCTGCCCACCCTCCCAGGGAAGGATTTCTTGCTCATCAGGGTCCTGTGACAGCCCCACCACAGCCTGACACACCTGCTGGGATCTGCCTGACTTGCTCACCATGGGCAACAAGGCAGAGCCTCCCAAGAGCCCCAGACCTGTGGGGAGGGTGTGGAATGTGAGCCCCATCCTGACCCTGCAGGAGGCCCCACAGCTGTGGGGAGGGTGTGGAACGGGTGGGAGCCCCATCCTGACCCTGCAGGAGGTTCCTGAGGCCCCACAGCTGTGGGGAGGGTGTGGAACGGGTGGGAGCCCCATCCTGACCCTGCAGGAGGTTCCTGAGGCCCCACAGCTGTGGGGAGGGTGTGGAATGGGAGCCCCATCCTGACCCTGCAGGAGGCCCCACAGGTGTGGGGAGGGTGTGGAATAGGAGCCCCATCCTGACCCTGCAGGAGGTTCCTGAGGCCCCACAGGTGTGAGGAGGGTGTGGAATGGGAGCCCCATCCTGACCCTGCAGGAGGTTCCTGAGGCCCCTCAGCTGTGGGAAGGGTGTGGAATGGGTGGGAGCCCCATCCTGACCCTGCAGGAGGTTCCTGAGGCCCCACAGGTGTGGGGAGGGTGTGGAATGGGAGCCCCATCCTGACCCTGCAGAAGGTTCCACAGGTGTGGGGAGGGTGTGGAATGGGTGGGAGCCCCATCCTGACCCTGCAGGAGGTGCCGTGGGGGATTCCTGAACTTGCCCCACCAGAGAGAAAAGACACAACTCCCATAGAGCCCTGGCCTGGGCTCTACAAAAGGCCCCAGCCCAGCTCTCCCTTTGGGGCTCTGCCCTCCAGGGCCATGTCTGTGCTCGTAGCCAGAAGGGGCTGAGAAATGTCCCGTGGTCCAAATCATAGGATCATGGAACCATTAAGGTTGGAAAAAGAGCTTTAAGGTCATCAAGTCCAACCCCTGACCAGCAGCACCACTAAATCCTATTCCCAAATGTCACATCCACCTATTTTCAGAACACTCCAGGGACAGTGACTCCCCCACTGCCCTGGGCAGCTGTGCCAGGGCTGGACAACCCTTTCCATGGAGGAATTTTCCCCAATATCCAACATTCCCCTGCCCTGGCACAGCCTGAGGCTGTTCCCTCTCCTGTCTCTGTGCCCTGGAGCAGAGCCCAAATGCCCTCCTTGAATCTATCAGGGGATTGCAGAGCCAGAAGGTGCCCCCTGAGCCACCTTTTCTCCAGGCTGAGCCCTGCCAGCTCCCTCAGCCCCTCCTGCTGCTCCAGCCCCTTCCCTGGACACTCTCCAGCCCCTCAGTGTCTTGTCTGAGGAGCCCAGAACTGCCCCAGGGCTGGAGGTGCCTCAGCAGTGCCAGCACAGGGATGGGCACTGCCAGGGTCCTGGGCTGTCCCCCCAGGGTGTCTGTGCCATTCCCCCAGGGTGTCTGTGTGCCATCCCCCCAGGGTGTCTCTGTGCCATCTCCCCCCAGGGTGTTTCTGTGCCATCCCCCCAGGGTGTCTGTGCCATCCCCCCAAAGAGTGTCTGTGCCATCCCCCCAGGGTGTCTCTGTGCCATCCCCCCAGGGTGTCTGTGCCATCCCCCCAGGGTGTCTCTGTGCCATCCCCCCAGGATGTCTCTGTGCCATCCCCCCAGGATGTCTGTGCCATCCCCCCAGGGTGTCTCTGTGCCATCCCCCCCAGGGTGTCTCTGTGTCATCCCCCCCAGGGTGTCTCTGTGCCATCCCCCCCAGGGTGTCTGTGCCATCCCCCCAAGGGTGTCTCTGTGCCATTCCCCCAGGGTGTCTCTGTGCCATCCCCCCAGGGTGTCTCTGTGCCATCCCCCCCAGGGTGTCTGTGCCATCCCCTCCAGGGTGTCTGTGCCATCCCCCCCCCCAGGGTGTCTCTGTGCCATCCCCCCAGGGTGTCTGTGCCATCCCCCCAGGGTGTCTCTGTGCCATCCCCCCAGGGTGTCTGTGCCACCCCCCCTCAGGGTGTCTCTGTGCCATCCCCCCAGGGTGTCTCTGTGCCATCTCCCCCCAGGGTGTCTGTGCCATCCCTCCAGGGTGTCTGTGTCATCGCCCCAGGGTGTCTGTGCCATCCCCCCCAAGGGTGTCTGTGCCATCCCCCCCCCCCAGGGTGTCTGTGCCATCTCCCCCAAGGGTGTCTCTGTGCCATCCCCCCAGGGTGTCTGTGCCATCCCCCCAGGGTGTCTCTGTGCCATCCCCCCAGGGTGTCTCTGTGCCATCCCCCCAAGGGTGTCTCTGTGCCATCCCCCCAGGGTGTCTCTGTGCCATCCCCCCAAGGGTGTCTCTGTGCCATCCCCCCAGGGTGTCTCTGTGCCATCCCCCCAAGGGTGTCTCTGTGCCATCCCCCCAGGGTGTCTCTGTGCCATCCCCCCCAGGGTGTCTGTGCCATCCCCTCCAGGGTGTCTGTGCCATCCCCCCCCCCCAGGGTGTCTGTGCCATCCCCCCCCCCCAGGGTGTCTGTGCCATCCCCCCCAGGGTGTCTGTGCCATCCCCTCCAGGGTGTCTGTGCCATCCCCCCCCCCAGGGTGTCTGTGCCATCCCCCCCAAGGGTGTCTCTGTGCCATCCCTCCAGGGTGTCTGTGCCATCTCCCCAGGGTGTCTCTGTGCCATTCCCTCAGGGTGTCTGTGCCATTCCCTCAGGGTGTCTCTGTGCCATCCCCCCAGGGTGTCTCTGTGCCATCTCCCCAGGATGTCTGTGCCATCTCCCCAGGGTGTCTCTGTGCCATCCCCCCAGGGTGTCTGTGTCATCTCCCCAGGGTGTCTCTGTGCCATCCCCCAAAGAGTGTCTGTGCCATCCCCCAAAGAGTGTCTGTGCCATCCCCCCCGGGTGTCTCTGTGCCATCTCCCCAGGGTGTCTCTGTGCCATCTCCCCAGGGTGTCTGTGCCATCCCTCCAGGGTGTCTGTGCCATCCTGCCAGGGTGTCTCTGTGCCATCCCCCCAGGGTGTCTCTGTGCCATCCCCCCAGGGTGTCTGTGCCATCCCCCCAGGGTGTCTGTGCCACCCCCTGCTGCTGGTTGTGCCCCCCTCGCCCCCTTACCCTGCAGAGCTGGAGTCAGGCTGGTACCCAGAGCCCGCTGGGCCAAGGTGGGGGCTGCAGAGCCTCTCACTGGACCCAGACAGGAGCCTGGAGGGAGAGGGAAGGTCTGTGAGCCAGGACAGGGGCCAGGCTGGCAGGCAGGAGAGGACCTGCCCTGTGCTGGGAGGGCAGGTTGGTGTTACAGCCCTTATAGCTGGGCCCAAAGCTGCCCCTCTGCCCTTCTCCAGGTGCCATGGGCAGCTCTGCTGCCCTGCAGATGGCACTGGGAAAAGGCTCAGTTATAGAGCAAACCAACAGGCCCAGCCCAGGAGGGGCCAGGCAGGCTGAGTGGCAGCAGCTCCAGAGTGGGGTGGCCCAGGAGGGACAGCAGGAGAGGAGGAGCTGGGACAGGGTGGCCAAAGCCACCAGCACTGTCCCCAGCTCAGGCAGCTGCAGGAAGGTGGCACAACGATGGAAAACAACTTTTCCCATTGGCTCAGCAGTGAGACCTGCTCTGTTTGCCTGGCAGGGATGAGGCTGGAGCCATCCCAAGGCTCTCCAGGGGTCTGGTGCCTCCTCTTCACACCCACAACAGTCCCCAGTACAGACCCAACACACTGGTGGCCCCACGTATGTGGATGGGCTGGCACTGCCAGGAGGGACAGCAGAAAGCCCAGGGGAAGGGTATTCCACCCTGGACACCTCCTGCCCTTCCCAGAGCCTTGTCCTGGGAGCAGCTCAGCTCTTTCATCACTGACATTCTGGGGACACAGATCCTGTCTGTGCTTTGAGCTCCTTTTTCCTGCAGCAAAGGCCAAATCCTGGCCAGGAACCAGCTCTGCCTTCTCCTGCCCCTCTGGCCTGGCATCCCACATGGGGGGAATCTCCAGAGACCAGAGCTGGGTGGATCCCATCCCTGTGGTCTGAGGGCAGGTCTGTGCCCCTGGATCCCACAGCCACTCCTTGGAATCCATCCCTCCCTCTCCCAGCTCTTGGCTGGGCTTCTCCTCCCCAGATTTCATGGAATCTCCCCCAGTGCCACCACGGCTGCCCCATCACCTGGTGCTGTTGTAGTTCAAGCTGTCCATGTAGAAGGGCACCCTGTGGCTCCTCTGGGCCAGGGCCATGGGGGCATCTCTGGGCAGGGAGTCCTGGCTGTGGGAAGGAGGTGGCACAGGCTCAGGCTCAGGCCATGGGCACGTGAGGGTGCTGAGAACTCACTGAGTGTCCCTGCTGGGGCCCAAAGCCACCCCACCCCATGGCCAGGTGCCCCACCTGGGGGATGGGGACACTTAAGGGATGGGGACACCCAGGGGATGGGGACACCCAGGGAGAGAGGACACCCAGGGAATGGGGACAGCCAGGGAGAGAGGACAGCCTGGGAATGGGGACAGCCAGGGAGTGGGGACACCCATGGAGAGGGGACAGCCAGGGAGTGGGGACAGCCAGGGAGAGGGGACAGCCAGGGAGTGGGGACAGCCATGGAGTGGGGACACCCAAGGAGAGGGGACACCCATGGAGAGGGGACAGCCAGGGAGTGGGGACAGCCAGGGAGAGGGGACAGCCAGGGAGTGGGGACACCCAAGGAGAGGGGACACCCATGGAGAGGGGACAGCCAGGGAGTGGGGACAGCCAGGGAGAGGGGACAGCCAGGGAGTGGGGACACCCAAGGAGAGGGGACACCCAAGGAGAGGGGACAGCCAGGGAGAGGGGACAGCCAGGGGATGGGGACAGCCAGGGAGTGGGGACAGCCAGGGAGTGGGGACAGCCAGGGAGTGGGGACACCCAAGGAGAGGGGACACCCAAGGAGAGGGGACAGCCAGGGAGAGGGGACACCCCTGGGTTGGGGACAGCCAGGGAGTGGGGACAGCCAGGGAGAGGGGACAGCCAGGGAGTGGGGACAGCCAGGGAGAGGGGACACCCATGGAGAGGGGACAGCCAGGGAGAGGGGACAGCCAGGGAGTGGGGACACCCAAGGAGAGGGGACACCCAAGGAGAGGGGACAGCCAGGGAGAGGGGACAGCCAGGGAGAGGGGACACCCCTGGGTTGGGGACAGCCAGGGAGTGGGGACAGCCAGGGAGAGGGGACAGCCAGGGAGTGGGGACAGCCCCAGGGAGAGGGGACACCCCTGGGTTGGGGACACCCAGGGCGAGGGAACACCACCAGGGATTGAGTGGGGACACCCAGGGGATGGGGACACCCAAGGAGAGGGGACACCCAAGGAGAGGGGACAGCCAGGGAGAGGGGACATCCAGGGGATGGGGACACCCAAGGAGAGGGGACACCCAGGGAGAGGGGACACCCAGGGATTGAGTAGGGACACCCCCAGAGGATGGGGACACCCAGGGGACAGGAACACCCAGGGAGTGGGGACGCCCAGGGAGAGGGGACACCCAGCCCCTGAACTGAGGGGCAGTGGGGTGGGGTTTGGTATTTGGGGTCTGGGTGCCCCTGACTCACTGCCCAGCCAGGGGGGTGAACTCCCCGTGCCCCCTGGCACCGCCGGCTCGGCCGCTCCTGGGGCTGCTGCTCCCGGCAGAGACTCTGCCCTGGGCATCCGGGCTGGGCCTGGGGAGGGGGCACAAAGCCCTGAGCACAGGGCAGCAGGAGCCCCTGGAATGCCCCTGGAATGCCCTCTGGGTGGGCACCACCGTGCCTCTGTCACTGCCCTGGGCAGTGAGGGGAGTCAGCACTCCTGGAAGTGTCCAGAAAACGTGTGGATGTGGCACTTGGGGACACCACGACTACCATGGTGGGAGGGGACTGTTGATCTCAGAGGTGTTTTCCAGCCAGAAGGATCCCACAATTCCATCATTCATTCCCCCTTTGCCCTGGCCATGTGTGTGTTCCACACCCCTCATTCCATGCCCACCAGAGCAGCTCCAAACCCAGCACTGGGATATGGCCAATGGATATATCCAATATTGGTGCCTTTCCCAGAGATACCAAACCCCCACTGTGTCCCTACACCTGTGCCCAGCTGCCCAGCTGGCACATCCTGCTGCCAACACCCCGAATCCCGTGGCCAGGAGAGCAGCTCCAAGCCCAACACCTGAGCACTGGGATTTATCCAATGGATATATCCAATATTAATTCCTTTCCCAGCACTCCCCAAACCCCCACTGTATCCCTACACCTGTGCCCAGCTGCCCAGCTGGCACATCCTGCTGCCAACACCCCCAATCCCGTGGCCAGGAGAGCAGCTCCAAGCCCAACACCTGAGGACTGGGATTTATCCAATGGATATATCCAATATTAATTCCTTTCCCAGAGATACCAAACCCACCACTGCGTCCCTACACCTGTGCCCAGCTGGCACATCCTGCTGCCAACACCCCCAATCCCGTGGCCAGAAGAGCAGCTCCAAGCCCAACACCTGAGCACTGGGATTTATCCAATGGATATATCCAATATTGGTGCCTTTCCCAGAGATACCAAACCCACCACTGCACCCCCATATCTGTGCCCAGCTGGCACATCCTGCTGCCAGCCCTTTTCCAAGGCAGAACTCCCTGGAGGACTGGCCTTAACCTGTGGGCACAGCTCAGGCTCCTGGTCATTGTTTCCTGCAGGAGCCCCAGATTGTTTGGGTTGTCCCTCAGCACTTGGGCCCTGATCAAAGCTGTAAAACTCAAGCCCTGCTGCCAATCCAGGTGGGCGAGGGGAGGGAGGGACAGGCCGAGCTCCTCAGAGGGAGAAAAGGAGAAAAATTGGGGAAGAAAAAGAAAAATAAAAGAGAAACCTCCTGCTTGGGGCCAGGCAGGACTTTGGGGTGTGGTGTAAGCCCAAGGGGAGGAGGGTCCTGGACTGCAGGGACACTCTGGTGTCACACGGTGCCAGGAGGGGACAACAGGCTGGGCAGGACAGGTCAAGTCCTGGGGCCATTTTAGGCCCATTTTGTCCTAGTCTTAGTCTGCAAATGCCTCCAACTGGGAGCTTTTGAGCCCAACTTTTTTCCAAATGGTCACACTCAGATGGGAGAGTGGGGAGAAATCCCCCTCTGGGAAGGTGGGCAGGCCCTGGCACAGGTTGGGCAGAGGAGCTGTGGCTGCCCCATCCAAGGCCAGGCTGGAGCAGGTGGAAGGTGTCCCTACCCATGGCAGGATGGGCTTCCAGGTCCTTCCCAACCCAAACATTCTGGGGTTCTGGGAAATGATGCCCTCAACCCCCCCAGCTGAGCTGAGGAGCATCTCAAGAGCTGCTGGGCAGGAATGTCCTCCCCAAAGCTCCTCGTGTTGCCCTTTGCCCCAGGGGCACAATCCTGGGCCAGCCCAGACCCCAGGAGGGTTTAAAACATTCCTCCCTCTGGGAACAAACCCCTGTTCTCACTCCTTGGCACAGCGATGGCACAGCCCGGGGCACAGTCTGGCACACCCCTCCATGCCAGCAGCTCTGCTGTCTGTCCTCCTAAACCCTTCACCCCCCAACCCTTCACCCCCACCCTTCACCCCCCAAACCCTTCACCCCCACCCTTCACCCCCCAAACCCTTCACCCCCCAACCCTTCACCCTCACCCTTCACCCCCCAACCCTTCACCCCCCAAACCCTTCACCCCCCAACCCTTCACCCTCACCCTTCACCCCCCAACCCTTCACCCCCCAAACCCTTCACCCCCCAACCCTTCACCCTCACCCTTCACCCCCCCAACCCTTCACCCCCCAACCCTTCACCCAAACCCTTCACCCCCCAATCCTTCACCCTCACCCTTCACCCTCACCCTTCACCCAAACCCTTCACCCCCCAAACCCTTCACCCAAACCCTTCACCCAAACCCTTCAGCCCCCAACCCTTCACCCTCACCCTTCACCCAAACCCTTCACCCCCCAACCTTCACCTGCTGGTGCTGAACACTTGGCTGTCCACATAGGCTGGGATCCTGTGGCTGGGAGGTGCCCCAAAGAAGGGCTGGGGGTCCTGGGTGCCCAGAACTTCCTCTCTGGAGCTGAACTCAGACCTGCTGAGGAACTAAAACTTGTTGGAGCACAAGGCCAAGACTGTCTTTGCTCTGAGGAGCACACTCAGGTGCTCAAGGTCTGCTGGGGATGGATCTGCCCTGTCCTACAGGGACGATGGAGAACCTGGGACAGCTCAGGGGCTGCTGGGGATGGATCTGCCCTGTCCTACAGGGATGATGGAGAACCTGGGACAGCTCAGGGGCTGCTGGGGATGGATCTGCCCTGTCCTACAGGGACGATGGAGAACCTGGGACAGCTCAGGGGCTGCTGGGGATGGATCTGCCCTGTCCTACAGGGACGATGGAGAACCTGGGACAGCTCAGGGGCTGCTGGGGATGGATCTGCCCTGTCCTACAGGGATGATGGAGAACCTGGGACAGCTCAGGGGCTGCTGGGGATGGATCTGCCCTGTCCTACAGGGATGATGAGAACCTGGGACAGCTCAGGGGCTGCTGGGGATGGATCTGCCCTGTCCTACAGGGATGATGAGAACCTGGGACAGCTCAGGGGCTGCTGGGGATGGATCTGCCCTGTCCTACAGGGACGATGGAGAACCTGGGACAGCTCAGGGGCTGCTGGGGATGGATCTGCCCTGTCCTACAGGGATGATGAGAACCTGGGACAGCTCAGGGGCTGCTGGGGATGGATCTGCCCTGTCCTACAGGGACGATGGAGAACCTGGGACAGCTCAGGGGCTGCTGGGGATGGATCTGCCCTGTCCTACAGGGATGATGGAGAACCTGGGACAGCTCAGGGGCTGCTGGGGATGGATCTGCCCTGTCCTACAGCGATGATGGAGAACCTGGGACAGCTCAGGGGCTGCTGGGGATGGATCTGCCCCGTCCTACAGGGACGATGGAGAACCTGGGACAGCTCAGGGGCTGCTGGGGATGGATCTGCCCTGTCCTACAGGGATGATGGAGAACCTGGGACACCTCAGTGTTACCAGAAACATGGAATGCCAAAAGGGGTAGGGCTGGAAGGGCCTTAAAGCTCATTCAATCCCTGCCCTCTGCCATGGGCAGGGACACCTTCCACCTGCTCCAGCCTGGCCTTGGGCACTCCCAGGGATGGGGCAGCCACAGCTCCTCTGCCCAACTGGTGCCAGGGCCTGCCCACCCTCCCAGGGAAGGATTCCCTCCCATCTTCCTTTGGTGACTATCATTGGATTAGGCCAATTTTCTGGGCCCAGGACTCCAGCCAGGTGTGCCTCAAGGAGCAGGAATGGCCAAGGATGGTGGTTTGGAAGCCCTGGGTGGCAGGAGCACAGGGATATTCCCACTGTACCTGGCTGGCACCATGCCAGGCTCACTGTGCCTCCAGACCCCCTGGCTCTCCTGGTGACCATCTGGGATGGGGATGGTTTGGTCCTTGTAGGTTGGAGTGATCCTGGAGCAGAGCAAAGAGGTGTTACCAACTGCAGCCCGTGGGGCTGGGCCTGGGCACTGAGGGAGGAACTGCAGGGAAACCAGTTATGGAATCACAGAATCCTGGGATGGTTTGGGTTGGGAAGACCTTAAAGCCCATCCACTTCCATCCCCCTGCCATGGGCAGGGACACCTCCCACCAGCCCAGGCTGCTCCAAGCCCTGTCCAACCTGGCCTGGGACACTCCCAGGGATGGGGCAGCCACAGCTGCTCTGGGAAATTCATTCCAGTCCCTCACCATGCTCATGACCACGAGTTCCTCCCCAGTATCCCACCTATCCCTGACCTCTGGCAGTGGGAAGCCATTCCCAGTGTCCTGTCCCTCCATCCCTTGTCCCCAGTCCCTCTCCAGCTCTCCTGGAGCTCCTTCAGGCCCTGGCAGGGGCTCTCAGGTGTCCCTGGAGCCTTCTCTTCTCCAGGTGACCCCCCCCAGCTCTCCCAGCCTGGCTTCAGCCCTGGAGCATCTCCGTGGCCTCCTCTGGATTCATTCCAGCAGCTCCATGTCCTTGTGCTGCTGAGCTGCACCAATTGCTGGGTGAGGTCCCTGGGGGTCGGTGCTGGGGGGCACAGGTGGCACTGGCACTGTTTGTGTTGGTTTCTGATTTCACTGAGCCAAGAACTGAGTGTTTGTGGTGGCTCTGGAGACCTCCAGGGGTGGGAGGTCCTGTCCTGGTCCCCAGCTCTGTACCTGTCCCACTGGGGCTCAGACTCCTCTGCAGGTGGGGCCTCTGGAGCAGGGATGGTGCTTCCTGCAGGGCCAGAGCTGGACCTGCCAAGACAGGAGAGCTTTAGAGTGGGCAGAGGCACCACTGGGCACAGAATTCCTGGGGGATGGAGATGCAGCCTCAGGAAAGCTGTGGTATCCCTGTGTGGGAATATGTCCCACAGAATCATGGAATTCTTCAGGTTGGAAAAGCCCTCCAAGATCATGAAGTGCAACCACCAACCCAGCACCACCACCGTGTTCACCACGAGCTCATGGCCTCAAATAACCCAAAGAGATGGGAAAAAACCAAGATGGAAACCCAGATCTGTTCAAAAAATAGGGCTGGAAAGAAAGATAAAGCTCCTGATGGGCATCAGTTCCCTGGTTACCCCTCCCATGGGCATCAGTGCCCTGGTTACCCTTCCCATGGGTATCAGTTCCCTGGTTATCCTTTCATGGGCATCAGTTCCCTGGTTACCCTTCCCATGGGCATCAGTGCCCTGGTTATCCTTTCATGGGTATCAGTTCCCTGGTTACCCCTCCCATGGGCATCAGTTCCCTGGTTACCCCTCCCATGGGCATCAGTTCCTTCATTACCCCTCCCATGGGCATCAGTTCCCTCATTACCCCTCCCATGGGCATCAGTTCCCTGGTTATCCTTTCATGGGCATCAGTTCCCTGGTTACCCTTCCCATGGGCATCAGTGCCCTGGTTATCCTTTCATGGGCATCAGTTCCCTGGTTACCCCTCCCATGGGCATCGGTTCCCTGGTTACCCTTCCCATGGGCATCAGTTCCCTGGTTACCCTTCCCATGGGCATCAGTTCCCTGGTTATCCCTCCCATGGGCATCAGTTCCCTGGTTACCCCTCCCATGGGCATCAGTTCCCTGGTTATCCCTCCCATGGGCATCAGTGCCCTGGTTACCTTTCATGGGCATCAGTGCCCTGGTTATCCTTTCATGGGCATCAATTCCCTGGTTATCCTTTCATGGGTATCAGTTCCCTGGTTACCCTTCCCATGGGTATCAGTGCCCTGGTTACCCCTCCCATGGGCATCAGTTCCCTGGTTATCCTTTCATGGGTATCAGTTCTCTGGTTACCCCTCCCATGGGCATCAGTTCCCTGGTTACCCCTCCCATGGGCATCAGTTCCCTGGTTATCCTTTCATGGGCATCAGTTCCCTGGTTACCCTTCCCATGGGCATCAGTTCCCTGGTTACCCCTCCCATGGGCATCAGTTCCCTGGTTATCCTTTCATGGGCATCAGTTCCCTGGTTACCCTTCCCATGGGCATCAGTTCCCTGGTTACCCCTCCCATGGGCATCAGTGCCCTGGTTACCCTTCCCATGGGCATCAGTTCCCTGGTTATCCTTTCATGGGTATCAGTTCTCTGGTTACCCCTCCCATGGGCATCAGTTCCCTGGTTCCTCTTCCCAACCCTGACACTGGAATTCTGGGCATTCAGTAGTGACTATTATGGGTTATCCAGTGCTCCTGTGTTACAGTCTCACTGCCCAGGGGGTGAGATGGCCTTGGCTGTGCCCCACCTTGGCAGTGCCCCTTCCTCAGCTCCTGGTGTGGGCACTCCCAGCCCAACCACAGCACCCTCATCCCTCCCCCAGAGCCCCCTGCAGGAAATTCCCCCTGTTCTCCCCCCAGGAAAAGCCATCCCATTATTTCTCTTGCCTTCTCACAGGGAATTCTTCACTCTGCCCACGGGGTGACACCCCCATGTCCATGTCCCTGCTCCCACCAGTGCTCTCCTGGGACCTGAGGAGAGGAATGTTCTGGTTACACTTTGTCCCAGTTCAGCAGGTGGGACCAGTTTATCCCTGTGTGGGTGTGACCAAAGCTGGGCATTCTAAACCCTCTGGGCCATTGCCCAGCAACTGTTCCCAAGGGCCCATTGGCAGCAGCTGCCCAGGGCACAGCTGAGCCCTCAGGCTGGGAGCTGGCTGGGAAAGAAGCCTGGCAGAGGAGCTGGGAGAACTGCCCTGCAGGGACTCCTTGGCACCTCCACACCCACCTGAGGGCTCAGCTCTGCCCATGGGCCAGCAACCATTCCAAAATCCCCCCTGACTGCCAGAGTCAGATCCCCCAGTGTGGAACTCCCTGCCCTGGGGGAGGCACTGGGGGCTCCCACCCAAACCTGAGGGGATGGAATCTTGGGGTTTGGGGACTTGGGGAACCACTCATTGGATCCAGAGGAGGAGCAGTCCCTGGCCAGGAGGAGCCCCCCACTCTCCACCAGACTGTGCCATCATCTGCACCAACAGGTTTGTCTCTTCCTTTTCCTTTGGACTCGAAGGAACCACGTGGGGCTCAGCACAGGGGCCACCAAACCCCCCTGTGTTTGTGCCCCAGGGGGTGGGTTACACTGCTGGGCTTGGGGGTTAAACCCAATTTCTCTTTGTGCCATTGCATTGATGGTAATATTGTTATTAAGTTCTAACTCTGATTTATAATCCCTTTTGTGTTGGGTTCATTTCTCTGCTGGTTCCCCTTCAAACCAGCACACACACATTTATTTGAAGATGTCACTGAACCACCTGGGAGGAATTTGAGTAAAAGCCCCAACTCCTCAAATTTCGGGGAATGTACAGACCAAAGCAAAGAATAACACCCAGCCCTTCCACGTGGACACCCAGCCCTGACTGGGAAGCTCAAAACAAGGCCCAGAGTTGCCACAGAGGTGCCACCCCATGCCAGATTTTCCTGCTTCTCATGGCACATGTCTCTAGACACGGGCTCTGCTCCCAGATTTCAGCCAATCCTGGCAGTTCAGCTGGATAGGGTTTGGTGGCTCCTCTTAAGGAAGGGTTTTCTCCCAGGTTTTCACCACAGGAAAAGGTTCACCCAATGGAAGCAGGGCTGGAATCAAGGACAAAAATGCCCTGAAGTTGCACAAATGGATGGGCAGGTTGGACATCAGGGAAAAATGTCTTCCTGGAAAGGGTTGTCCAGCCCTGGCACAGCTGCCCAGGGCAGGGGTGGAGTCCCCATCCCTTGGGAGTGTTCAGGAAACGTGTGGATGTGGCACTTGGGGACATGGTTAGTGGTGCTGGGTGATGGTTGGACTTGGTGATCTTACAGGTCTTTTCCAACCATAACCATTCCATGATTTTATGAAAAAACTTGGGAGAAGATTTTATGGACATTGTGTGTGTGGGAAGACACACAAGGAATGATCCCTCACCCTCCAGGAACAGGCGGGGGGGATTATCCCCTTCCTTACCCAACCATGCCAGGCTCCTGGGCAGTGGGTTCCTGTGCCCTGGGCAGCTCTGGGGGGGCACCATGGCCAGGAGGTCCTTGGCCCCTCTCAGTGAGGCTGGTGGTGGAGCCTGAAAACCTAAAATAAAGATCCATGAGAGAAGAAAATCCCTGCTGGGGTGGGTGGGCACGCCAGGCTGGCAGCAGGAGACCCTCTTTGGCCAGAAGGGATGACCCCAGTCCTCCCACCAGGTCATTCCAGTGGGGCTGGAGCTGGGCTGGGCCCTCAGGACTCATGGAATTGCTCCTCTCCTTGGAGCCCAGCACAGACCTGACCTCCAGGGAATGAACAGGCTCTGGCTGAGCAGGACAAGCACCAGGAGGAGGGAAAATCGGGAGGTTTGGCTCCTTTCAGAGGAGATGGAGCTCCTGGTTTATTTAAATCCCTTTCTTGGGACAAGAGTTGGGAGAAGGAACCTCTTTCTGTGCCTGCCCATCCCCAGTGTTGCTCCAAACCCCACTGACTCCAGCCCATTCCTACCTTCTGAAGGAATATTCCATGTCCTCTGTGTGCCCAGGGGCTCTCTCAGTGGCAGGGGGAGGGACATCAGGCTGCCAGCTGGACCTGCCAAAAATGCCAGGGAATGTAGAGCTTGGATGGAATAACCCCACTGGAGTTTCCTCAGCCCAGGAAAGAGAAAGGAATTGGCTCAGAGAAGGGATTTTCCTGCAGAAATCCCCATTTTCACTCTCTCTAACCCAGAGGAGAGGAGGCTTTTGGTGGTGGAACTCACACAGTTCCTTGGCATCAACTCTCATGTGTTGGGACAGGAGTTTTGTGCCCTGTCACAGGGTGGTGCACCTGGACAAGGAACAATGTGGGGAACTTTGGGGAGGACATTCCTACAGCACCAGGAAGCTCCAGGACCTGGGATTTACACCATGTTCCTGGGAGCCTGGAGATCCTCCTCAACTCAAGGTCCTCCTCACCCTGAGATCCTCCTCACCTCGAGATCCTCCTCACCTCGAGATCCTCCTCACCTTGAGATCCTCCTCACCCTGAGATCCTCCTCACCCTGAGATCCTCCTCACCTTGAGATCCTCCTCACCCTGAGATCCTCCTCACCCTGAGATCCTCCTCACCCTGAGATCCTCCTCACCTCGAGATCCTCCTCACCCTGAGATCCTCCTCACCCTGAGATCCTCCTCACCCTGAGATCCTCCTCACCTCGAGATCCTCCTCACCTCGAGATCCTCCTCACCTCGAGATCCTCCTCACCCTGAGATCCTCCTCACCTCGAGATCCTCCTCATCTCAAGGTCCTCCTCAACTCAAGGTCCTCCTCACCCTGAGATCCTCCTCACCTCGAGATCCTCCTCACCCTGAGATCCTCCTCACCCTGAGATCCTCCTCACCTCGAGGTCCTCCTCACCTCGAGATCCTCCTCACCCTGAGATCCTCCTCACCCTGAGATCCTTCTCACCTCAAGGTTCTCCTCACCCTGAGATCCTCCTCACCCTGAGATCCTCCTCACCTCAAGGTTCTCCTCACCCTGAGATCCTCCTCACCCTGAGATCCTCCTCACCCTGAGATCCTCCTCACCTCGAGGTCCTCCTCACCCTGAGAGCCTCCTCACCTCGAGGTCCTCCTCACCCTGAGATCCTCCTCACCCTGAGATCCTCCTCACCCTGAGATCCTCCTCACCTCGAGATCCTCCTCATCTTGAGATCCTTCTCACCTCGACATCCTTCTCACCTCAAGGTCCTCCTCACCCTGAGATCCTCCTCATCTTGAGATCCTCCTCACCCTGAGATCCTCCTCACCTCGACATCCTTCTCACCTCGACATCCTCCTCACCCTGAGATCCTTCTCACCTCAAGATCCTCCTTACCTCGAGATCCTCCTCACTTCGAGGTCCTCCTCACCTCGAGATCCTCCTCACCCTGAGATCCTTCTCACCTCGACATCCTTCTCACCTCGAGATCTTCCTCACCCTGAGATCCTCCTCACCTGGAGATCCTCCTCACCTTGAGATCCTCCTCACCTCGAGATCCTCCTCACCCTGAGATCCTCCTCACCCTGAGATCCTCCTCACCTTGAGATCCTCCTCACCTCAAGGTTCTCCTCACCCTGAGATCCTCCTCACCCTGAGATCCTCCTCACCTCGACATCCTTCTCACCTCGAGATCCTCCTCACCCTGAGATCCTCCTCACCTCAAGGTCCTCCTCACCCTGAGAGCTTCCTCACCTCAAGGTCCTCCTCACCTCAGCTGGGAGAGTTGACATCATTTCATAGAATCATGGAGTCAGGGACTGGATTGGGTTGGAAGGGACCTCAAAGCCCATCCATTCCACCCCTGCCATGGGCAGTGACACCTCCCACCAGCCCAGGGTGCTCCAAGCCCTGTCCTTGAAATTCACTCCACCTCCAGAGCTTTGATGAGCCACCACATGGGCCCCAAACCAATGGAGAAGGAGACGAGGAGAGCAGCTCCAGGGAGATCAGTGTTTGCTGCCCACAGCAGCAACTCCTTCCTGCCCCTGGGGCTCTGCTCAGTCTCCTCCCAGGATCCCTGAGGCTGGAAAAGCCCTCTGAGATCAGAGCCCACCCTGTGCCCGATGCCCACCTTGGCAAAGCCCACCCTGTGCCTGATGCCCACCTTGGAAAAGCCCTCCCAGCCTATGGAGCCCACCCTGTGCCCCATGCCCACCTTGGCAAAGCCCTCCCAGCCCCAGGAGCTCACCCTGTGCCTGATGCCCACCTTGGCAAAGCCCTGCCTGTGCCCGATGCCCACCTTGGCAAAGCCCTGCCAGCCCCAGGAGCCCACCCTGTGCCCGATGCCCACCTTGGCAAAGCCCTCCCAGCCCATGGAGCCCACTCTGTGCCCGATGCCCACCTTGGCAAAGCCCTCCCAGCCCATGGAGCCCACCCTGTGCCCGATGCCCACCTTGGCAAAGCCCTCCCAGCCCCAGGAGCCCACCCTGTGCCCGATGCCCACCTTGGCAAAGCCCTCCCAGCCCATGGAGCCCACCCTGTGCCCAATGCCCACCTTGTCCCCCAGCCCAGAGCTCTGAGTGCCACGGCCAGTCCTGCCTTGGGCACCTCCAGGGCTGGGCACTCCTACCCACCCTGGGCAGCCCCTGCCAGGGCCTGCCCACCCTCTCAGTGAGTGAATCCCTCCAGAATTCCCAGGCTGCTGCTCTGGGAAGGAGTTTGGGAACAGTGAAGGGCAGGGCGCTGTTCCCACTGCTCAGCCACACAGGAGGGCCCATTTCCAGTTGTTTTGTGGCCCAGTTTGGGTTCTCCTTCCCTCTCTCCTCTGACCAAGGTCCTTATTCCACCCCAGGCCCTGGTGGGGCAGGGTCAGACCTTCCATCATCCAAGGAGAGAGAGGACTTGTACTGATGGAGCAGCTCATCCACAGGCCTGTCCCTGGAGTCAAGGCTGGACCTGGCAAGAGAGGGACACTGGTGGGCCCCAGGAGGAAGCTCAGCAGGTTGAAGAGCAGACCAAGAAGCAAAAATATCAGACATGAGGTTTTCCTGTCCCAAATGTGACATCTTCTCTCCCTTTCTCCTTAGATCAGCACATTCCTGAGCAAACCCCCAATCCAACCAACCCATCCCTGTGCAAGGAGAGCAGCTGGAGGATCTCAGCCCATTCTGAGGTGGGGCAGACCCACCTCCCTTTGAAAGGGCCCTGAGTTCTGTCAGTGGTGGGTCAGGAGAAGACTCTTCTCACTCAAAAAATCGAGGAGAAGAATTGAATTTTCCAGCGTAACAAGTTTTGCACTCACCTTGGTGTGTAAAACCCATTGGTGGCTTCTGAGTGCTCAGGGAGGCTGAAAAGCAGAGACACAACCTCAGGGAGCAGCTCTGGGGAGGGCTGGACAACGGCAGAGTTCAGAAGAGACAGAGCAGGGAACCCCAAACCTCCCAGGGATGGCCCTGGGTGGAAGGGCAGGAGCCTTTGGGGAATTCAGGGTGTGGGAAGCAGAGTTTGGTGCCAGGGGAGTGCTGGGAATGCTCCTCCCAGAGCAGCCCAGAGCTCCAGCACAGGCCCCTCCACCTGCTCCTGAACCCCCTGGGAGTGTCCAGGGCCAAGCTGGAGGGGGCTTGGAGCACCTTGGGCTGGTGGGAGGTGTCCCTGCCCATGGCAGGATGGGACTGGATGGGCTTGGAGGTCCCTTCCAACCATTCTGTGGTTGATCTGGGAATCTCTGGATCTTTCCAGTGAGGATGCAGAGCCCTGGGAAGGTTGGGAAGGGGCTGCTGGGGCACAGGCAGGGGCTGAGCTGGTTGGGTGGCCTTCAGTGGAGCCCTGAGATGTCCCTCAGCCTCACTGAGCCTCCAGATCCCACTCAGCCACAGTTTCTGAAGGGAAAACCTCCAGGGAGATGGAGAGGGAGCAGCAGGTGGGTGGAGGCAGGAGAGGCTCTGGATCTCAGCTGGACACCTGCCAGGAACCCTTGGGAAGAGCAGGATGGTCCCAGGACAGGGCCTGGATGCTCCCAGAGCCCAGGGACAGGCAGGGGGGCTGGGGGGCCTCAGCTGGGACCGGGGGATCTTTGACTGCTCCCAGAACCCCTCAGGGCCAGGACATGGCCCTTCCTCAGCTTTGCCACTTTGCAGGAGCTGCACTTTCCTTTGGGGCTTTTTAAGGGGTGCAAAAAGTTGGAGGTTGGAGGGTTGGAGAGACACTGTGACCCTCTCTGTGCTGTTAAAAACAGGCAAAAATTGCACTCCAATCTGGGAATAAAGCTGGAAAATGTGGGAATGACCCCCATTAATTTTTGTATCACAGAAAGTAAAGAAAAGGCACAAAATATCCCACAGTTTGATTGAAGAGGGAAGTGGTTTTTCCCCTCCACAGACACTTTTTAAATGAAATTTAGAGAAAGTGCTGCCCAGACTGAGTGTGCTTTTCCCCCAGGGAATGTCCAGGCAGAGATCCCAGACAGCTCCAGAGCAGCAGCTCCTGATTTCACAACCCTCTCTGCAGGAATCTCAGGGGGCTTCACCTTCCATTCCTGGAAGCCTCCTGGTCTCTGGGGGCCTGTCCATCCCATGGGAGCAGCTCAGGCTTTTCCTCTGGAGCTTTGGCACTGAGAAAAGGGAAATTCCAGTGAAAACGTGGCCTGGCAGCATTTCTATGGGATTGTTCCAGGATAATGTGGCAATATTGAGTTGGGAGGAGCAAAAAAGGGGGTGAAATCTCCATACCAGGGTAGGAGGAGCAGCTCCCTGGGCACAGGGCATGGGTCATGGGGTGGTTTGGGTTGAGAGGACCTTAAAGCTCATCCAGTGCCACCCCCTGCCCTGGGCAGGGACACCTCCCACCAGCCCAGGCTGCTCCAAGCCCTGTCCAGCCTGGCCTGGGACACTCCCAGGGCTGGGGCAGCCACAGCTTCTCTGGGCACCTGTGCCAGGGCCTGCCCACCCTCCCAGCCAGGAATTTCTTCCCAATATCCCATCTAATCCTCTGGCACTGGGAAGCCATTCCCCTTGTCCTGTCCCTCCATCCCTTGTCCCCAGTCCCTCTCCTGGAGCCCCTTTAGGCCCCAGAAGGGGCTCTCAGGTGTCTCTGGACCCTTCTCTTCTCCAGGTGAGCCCCCCAGCCCGACTCTATTCCCCCCTTCCCCTCCCCAGCCCTGTCCCCCTGTGTGTCCCTGTCCCCCTCTGTGTCCCTGTCCCCCTGTGTGTCCCTGTCCCCTGTGTGTCCCTGTCCCCTTCCCAGCCCTGTCCCCCTGTGTATCCCTGTCCCCTCCCCAGCCCTGTCCCCCTCCCAGCCCTGTGCCCCTGAGTGTCCCTGTCCCCTTCCCAGCCCTGTCCCCCTGAGTGTCCCTGTCCCCTCCCCAGCCCTGTCCCCTCCCCAGCCCTGTGCCCCTGTGTGTCCCTGTCCCCCTGTGTGTCCCTGTCCCCCTGTCCCCTCCCTAGCCCTGTCCCCTTCCCAGCCCTGTCCCCCTGTGTGTCCCTGTCCCACCTTCCCTTCCAATCCTTTCCCAGCCCTGTCCCCCTGTGTGTCCCTGTCCCCTTCCCAGCCCTGTCCCCCTGAGTGTCCCTGTCCCCTCCCCAGCCCTGTCCCCTTGTGTGTCCCTGTCCCCTTCCCAGCCCTGTCCCCCTGTGTGTCCCTGTCCCCTCCCCAGCCCTGTCCCCCTGTGTGTCCCTGTCCCCTGTGTGTCTCTGTCCCCCTCTGTGTCCCTGTCCCCTCCCCAGCCCTGTCCCCCTCTGTGTCCCTGTTCCCTCCCCAGCCCTGTGCCCCTGTGTGTCCCTGTCCCCTTCCCAGCCCTGTCCCCCTGTGTGTCCCTGTCCCCTCCCCAGCCCTGTCCCCCTGTGTGTCCCTGTCCCCTCTGTGTCCCTGTCCCCTGTGTGTCCCTGTCCCCCTCTGTGTCCCTGTCCCCCTCTGTGTCCCTGTTCCCTCCCCAGCCCTGTGCCCCTGTGTGTCCCTGTCCCCTTCCCAGCCCTGTCCCCCTGTGTGTCCCTGTTCCCTCCCCAGCCCTGTGCCCTTCCCAGCCCTGTCCCCTTCCCAGCCCTGTCCCCCTGTGTGTCCCTGTCCCTCCTTCCCTTCCAGTCCCTCCCAGTCCCTCCCTCTCCAGTTTTAGGTGGTTTAAGCAGTGAGTCCCCCCCAGTTTTCCCTGGCCCCAGTTAGGAGCCCTCCATGCCCCCAGTGCCCCCAGTGCCCCCAGCCTGGCACAAAGGGACTCCTGTGGTGCTGCTGCTCCCACAGGGACACCCAGGGCTGTGTTTGTGGGCTCAGCTGAGTGCCCGTGGCACCAGCCCAGCCTCCACCCACCCTTGGGCACTCCAGGCTCTGCTCCAGCCTGGGATGGCACTCTGGGGGCATTTCCAGCTTGGCTGGCACAGCTGGAGGTGCAGAGTGAGCTGCACAACCTGCCTGGGTGGCCCCAAGGCTCCCACAGCTCTGGAAGCACAACAGGTGGGGCCACAAGTGCAGCTCTGCCTGTCCCACTCCAGATCAGCCCCCAGTTCCCAGAGGTCCCACTGGGCACAAAGAAAGCCCTGCCCAGAGTGGGGGTATTTTAAAAATCCCAGAATTCCAGATGGGTTTGGGTTGGGAGGGACCTCAAAGCCCGTCCTGTTGCCCCCCAGGGCAGGGATGGAGCAGGTTGGTGCCAGTCCTGTCCCCCCTGGCCTTGGGCACTCCCAGGGATGGGGCAGCCCCTCTGGGCTGTGGGATGTGCTGTGGGCAGGGCAGGGGGTACCTGAGGGGGCACAGCCCTGTCTCTCAGGACAGCCAGAACCTTCCCTGCCCTCCAGATTGCCGGTGCAGCCGCAGTGGCAGCTCCAGCCCCTCCCTGGGCAGCACCCAGAGGTTCCTTCAGGACCCTCCTTCAGATTCCCAGGCAGTTCTTTGCTCCTCAGGCTTCTCTCCACACCAAGGAGCTCCCCACACTGTCCCATCCCCTCCAGATTCCCTCCAGAGTCCCAGAACCCACGAGCCACGGGGCGCCACACAGGAGGTGGCAAAGCTTCCCAGGGAACGGCAACTGGAGCAGGAAAATCACATTAAATGCCACAGTGGGAGAGTTTGGGGAGTGAGGAGGATCCCGGAGGGAGGAGAGGGAGGTGGAGAGCCGGCCCAGGTGCGGCTCAGCCAGCAGAGGATGCTCTGGGAATGCTGGGAATGCAGCCCAGAGGGGGCAGGAGCAGGGAATGCTGCTCTGGACACGAACCAGGCTCAGGTCTGATGCCCTGGGCACGGAGCAGCCCCCCCTGCCCACTCCTTACCCGTGCCCACGCTGTGCCACTGCTCCTGAGGCGGGGGTGCCATTCACAGCCTGGCTGTGCTCCCCATTCCTGCAAGGAAAACAGCAGGATCAGGGAGGGAGGGGCGGGAGGGGCTGCCCTGGAGGGGGCTCTTGGCTTCAAACAGGGGCTGGGGCAGAACAAGAGTGAAGGACCCAAAGGGGCTGCACTTCGGGTTCAGGTTCTCAGCACAGAGACCCGGGGAGGTTCCAGCCCCACGGATTCCAGCTGGGAATGCTCCCCCCACATTCCTGATGCCCTTGGGAAGTGCTGCTGCCCTCGGTTCCCCCTGCTGGGGCATTCCCTGCAGGACCCCCGGGCAGAGCCCTCTGTGCCCTTGGGACGGGCAGGGCCACCAGACCCACCCGAGTCCAGCAGGAGTGGAGATTCCCTCTGGAGATTCCCTCAGGGATGGGGAGGTTTGGCTCCTTCCCCCTGCTGGGGGGCTGTGAGAGAAGGGGAAGAGCAAAGCTGGCCCTCAGCAAGGGGAAAAGAGGGGGAAAAAGGGGGGAAAAGGGGGGGGGAAAGGGGGAGAAGGGGGGGAGGGGGGGAAAAAGAGGGGGGGAAAAGGGGGGGGGGAAGGGGGAGGAAAGGGGGGGGAAAGGGGGGGAGAAGGAGGGGAAAGGAGGGGAAAGGGGGAGGAAGGGGGAGGAAGGGAGAGGAAGGGAGAGGAAGGGGGGGAAAGGGGAGGAAGGGGGGGAAGGAGGGGGAAAAGAGGGAGGGAAAGAGGGGAGAAGAGGGGGGAAAGAAGGGGGGGAAAGAGGGGAGGGAAAGGGAAAAAAGGGGGGGAAAGGGGGGAAGGGGGGGAAAAGGGGGGGAAAGGAGGGGAAAGGGGGGAAAGAGGGGGGGAAGAGGGGGGGGAAGAGGGGGGGGAAGAGGGGGGGAAAGAGGGGAGGGAAAGGGGGGAGGGAAAGGGGGGGAGGGAAAGGGGGGAGGGAAAGGGGGGAGGGAAAGGGGGGAGGGAAAGGGGGGAGGAAAGAGGGGGAGGGAAAGGGGGGAGGGAAAGGGGGGAGGGAAAGGGGGGGAAGAGTGGAGGGAAAGGGAAAAAAGGGGGGGGAAGGGGGGGGAAAGACACGGGAAAAAGGGGGGAAAAGGGGGGGAAAGGGGGGGAAAAGGGGGGAAAAGGGGGGGGAAAAGGGGGAAAAGGAGGGGAAAAGGAGGGGAAAAGAGGAAAGAAGAAAGCAGAAAGAAAAAATAAGAAAAAATAAAGAAAAAGAAAGAAAAAAGAAAGAAAAAAGAAGAAAAAAGAGAAAGAAAAAAGAACAAAAAAAAAGAAAGAAAAAAGAAAGAAAAAAAGAGGAAAGGAGGGAAGGTGGGAAGGAGGGAAGTGCCCCCAGGCTGGTTGCTGTGCCCCAGGAAGGTGGCAGGGCAGGGCTGAGGGGGCTCAGGGGTGGCATCCCAGGGGGCTCCGTGGCAGGTTCTGCCCCTCCAATCCCTGAGGGGCCTCCGTGTGGCAGTTCAATGTTCAGGTTGCCCTCCAAGGCCATTTGGCACCCCCAGGACTGCCAGGGGGTGCTTTGGGGCACTGCCCTGCCCCTTTGGCTGCCCCTTGGCTTCCCCAAGCTGAGGTCATTGTTCCTTTTGGATCTTCCCTTTGGTGCAGGGAAGGCACAGTCAGGAGTTCAGTCAGGGATGGCAGCCCAGCAGGGCTGGGGTGGCACAGACCTTAAAGCTCATTGTCTGGGACCTCCCACCAGCCCGGGTGGCTCCAGCCTGGCCGTGGGCACTGCCAGGGCTGGGGCACCACAGCCCCTCTGGGGAGTCTCCTTTGCACCCCCTGCCCCTCAGGCTGTGCCCAGGCAGCTGCAAACCCAGCCATTCCCAAAGCGTGCCCAGGAATGGTGCCAACCCCACCCTGCCCCAGTACCTGCTGCCCTTGGGTGCCAACCCGCGGGGACCTGGCATGGTTGGGCTCCTCCTGTGCTGCTGCTCCTCTTCTATCTCAATCCTTGCCAGAGGGACAAACAGAGACAAACAGCACGTTGGTGCCCATTTTCTCTGCCCATCCTGGCAGAGGGGTCCTGGTTTTGGGGCAGGTTGTTCAGCTGCTCCTGAGCTCTGCTCCTGCTGAGCTGAGCTGTGCCAGGCCAGGGGCAGTGCCCCAAACAGCACCAGCTGAGGGCTTGGGTGGCACAGAGAGATGCCCTGGGCATCATTCCCTGTCCCTCTGAGGGTTGGATGGCACAGAGAGAGACCCCTGGGCATCATTCCCTGTCCCTCTGAGGGTTGGATGGCAGAGACACCCCTGGGCATCATTCCCTGTCCCTCTGAGGGTTGGATGGCAGAGACACCCCTGGGCATCATTCCCTGTCCCTCTGAGGGTTGGATGGCAGAGACACCCCTGGGCATCATTCCTTGTCCCTCTGAGGGCTGGGATGGCACAGAGAGAGACCCCTGGGCATCATTCCCTGTCCCTCTGAGGGTTTGGGATGGCACAGAGACCCCTGGGCATCACTCCGTGTCCCACTGAGGTCTGGGATGGCACAGAGAGACCCCTGGGCATCATTCCCTGTCCCTCTGAGGGTTGGATGGCACAGAGAGAGACCCCCTGGGCATCATTCCCTGTCCCTCTGAGGGTTGGATGGCAGAGACACCCCTGGGCATCATTCCCTGTCCCTCTGAGGGCTGGGATGGCAGAGACACCCCTGGGCATCATCCCCTGACCCTCTGAGGGTTGGATGGCACAGACACCCCTGGGCATCATTCCCTGTCCCTCTGAGTTCTGGGATGGCACAGAGACCCCTGGGCATAACTCCGTGTCCCTCTGAGGGCTGGGATGGCACAGAGAGACCCCCTGGGCATCATTCCCTGTCCCTCTGAGGGTTGGATGGCACAGACACTCCTGGGCATCATTCCCTGTCCCTCTGAGGGCTGGGATGGCACAGACACCCCTGGGCATCATTCCCTGTCCCTCTGAGGGTTGGATGGCAGAGACACCCCTGGGCATCATTCCCTGTCCCTCTGAGGGGTGGATGGCACAGAGAGACCCCTGGGCATCATTCCCTGTCCCTCTGAGGGTTGGATGGCACAGAGACCCCTGGGCATCATTCCCTGTCCCTCTGAGGGTTGGATGGCACAGAGACCCCTGGGCATCATTCCCTGTCCCTCTGAGGGCTGGGATGGCACAGAGACCCCTGGGCATCATCCCCTGTCCCTCTGAGGGCTGGGATGGCACAGAGAGACCCCTGGGCATCATCCCCTGTCCCTCTGAGGGTTGGATGGCACAGAGAGAGACCCCTGGGCATCATTCCCTGTCCCTCTGAGGGCTGGGATGGCACAGAGACACCCCTGGGCATCATTCCCTGTCCCTCTGAAGGTGGGATGGCACAGAGAGACCCGTGGGCATCATTCCCTGTCCCTCTGAGGGCTGGGATGGCACAGAGACCCCCTGGGCATCATTCCCTGTCCCTCTGAGGGTTTGGGAGGCACAGAGAGACCCCTGGGCATCACTCCGTGTCCCACTGAGGTCTGGGATGGCACAGAGAGACCCCTGGGCATCATTCCCTGTCCCTCTGAGGGCTGGGATGGCACAGAGAGACCCCTGGGCATCACTCTGTGTCCCTCTGAGGGTTGGATGGCAGAGACAGCCCTGGGCATCATTCCCTGTCCCTCTGAGGGTTGGATGGCACAGAGAGATCCCTGGGCATCATTCCCTGTCCCTCTGAGGGCTGGGATGGCAGAGACACCCCTGGGCATCATCCCCTGACCCTCTGAGGGTTGGATGGCAGAGACACCCCTGGGCATCATTCCCTGTCCCTCTGAGGGTTGGATGGCACAGAGAGATCCCTGGGCATCACTCTGTGTCCCTCTGAGGGCTGGGATGGCACAGACACCCCTGGCCATCATGCCCTGCCCCACTGGCAGCACTAGCAGTGGGATTCCTGCAGAGCATTCCTGGCTGCCCAGACTCACATTCCCTGGAATCAAAAGACCCTTTCCCACCTCCTGCCAGGCTGGGAGTGCCTGATCAAGGCTGGAAAGATGGAGCTCAGGGGGTTGGACACCAGCAAGTCCCTGCAGCTTCTCAGCGGCTTTGCAGGAAGCCAAAGGAGATCCCTGGGCAAGCTGAGCCTCTGGAATCATGGAATGATCCCCCTGAGCCAGCAGGAAAGAGGGGCCTGGGAAAGCTCAGCCCTGAGGAGCTCAGGCAGGAATGGATTTGGCTCTGGGACTGCAGTTGTGTGGTGGGAGAAGGGGGTTTATTTTGTTCAAAGGGTGATCCCATTGGATTGTCTGCCAGGAACCCCCAGCTGTGGGGATGAGGAGGATGCCCTTCCTCCCCTGGAATTGGCAGGAGGGGTTAAAGGCACTTTGGGGGCACCTCCCATGGGCAGCACCACATTTCAGGTTGTCCCAAACCCAGAACACCAGCAGTGCTTTTTTTCATCTCCAAATTCCCACAGTGATCCCACTCCAAGCATCCTTTTTTTATGGAATTGTCCTTCCTGTGCTCTGAACCCCCGGGATGTGCTGCCCCCGGAGCCCCCCCTGCCCACCCAGGGCCCAGGACGTACCTCTTGGCAAACAGGGGTGGGAATTCCTGGGTTGGGCTGCTGTGGGACAAGGAATAAGGAAACAGTCAGAAACCTGGAGGGACAGACACACCTTGGGCAGGGGCAGAGGGTCCCAAATGTGCCCCAGCAGTGCCCTGGGTGGTGCTGCCCTGTGCCCTGCCTTGGGACCTGCTGTGCCACCCCTGGGCAAATCCCAAACAAAACAGTCACAGAATCACAGAATAGAATCATAGAATGGATTGGGTTGGAAAAGCCCTCCGAGATCATCCAGTCCAACCCTTGATCCAACCCCACTGTGATCACCAGCCCAGGGCACAGAGTGGGGCACAGAGTGGGGCACAGAGTGGGGCACTCTGTGCCCTGGGCTGGTGATCACAGTGGGGTTGGATCAAGACATGGTGGATTCTCACTCAGTGCCACATCCACAGAATCACAGAATGGATTGGGTTGGAACAGCCCTCCGAGATCATCAAGTCCAACCCTTGGTCCAACTCCAGTCCCTTTACCAGATCATGGCACTCAGTGCCACGGCCAAGCTCAGCTGAAAAACCTCCAGGGATGGGGAATCCACCCCCTCTCTGGGCAGCCCATTCCAATCCCTGAGCACTCTCTCTGCAAAGAATTTCTTTCTGCTCTCCAACTTCAGTTTCCCCTGGCAGAGCTTGAGCCCATCATGCCCCCTTGTCCTATTGCTGAGTGCCTGGGAGAAGAGACCAACCCCCACCTGGCCAGAACTTCCCTTCAGGCAGTTCCAGACAGTGCTGAGGTCACCTCTGAGCCTCCTCTTCTCCAGCCTGAACACCCCCAGCTCCTTCAGCCTCTCCCCACAGGGCTTGTGCTCCAGTCCCTTCTCCAGCCTTGTTGCTCTTCTCAGTTGGGTTGGAAGAGACCTCTGAGATCATCAAATCCAACCCTTGATCCAACCCCACTGTGATCACCAGCCCAGGGCACAGAGTGGGGCACAGAGTGGGGCACAGAGTGGGGCACTCTGTGCCCTGGGCTGGTGATCACAGTGGGGTTGGATCAAGACATGTTGGATTCTCTGTCCCTGGAGGTGTTTCAGAGGACACTCAGTGCCACATCCAGTCCCTTCTCCAGCCTCGTTGCTCTTCTCTGGCCCCGCTCCAGCCCCTCAATCTCTTTCCTGACCTGAGGGGCCCAGAACTGAACACAACACTCCAGGTGTGGCCTCCCCAGTGCTGAGTCCAGGGGAAGGGTCACTGCCCTGGGCCTGCTGCCACCCCATTGCTGAGCCAGGCCAGGATGCCATTGGCCTTCTTGCCCACCTGGGCACACTCTGCTGGCTCATCTTCAGCCTCCTGTCAATCCAACCCCCAGGTCCCTTTCCCCCTGTCCCTCTCCAGCCACTCTGTGCCCACCCTGTGCTGCTGCAGGGGGTTGGTGTGGCCAAAGGGCAGGACCTGCACTTGGCCTTGGTGAACTTCATCCCATTGGAATCAGCCCATCCCTCCAGCCTGTGCAGGTCCCTCTGCAGAGCCCTCCTGCCCTCCAGCCTGTCCAGGTCCCTCTGCAGAGCCCTCCTGCCCTCCAGCCTGTGCAGGTCCCTCTGCAGAGCCCTCCTGCCCTCCAGCACCTCGACACTCCCTCCCAACTTGGTGTCATCAGCAAATAATGCCAAAAACAAACAGGAAGAGCAGGTTGATGACCTGGGAAACAAAGGAGCTCCCTGAAAGGGCCTCTTGGATTGGAAACCTCCCTGGGAGCTCCCCCTGCATTCAAAGTTGCTCCTTCCCACAGCTCCCAGTGCCCAGAGGAACCAGCAGGCACTGCCAACACCTCAGAGTCCTCACAGACCCTGCCCAAGTTCCCCCAATGTCCTGGCACATCCTGGGCACCCCTGAGTGCTGCTGGCACAGAATCCCAGACTGTTCTGAGTTGGAAGGGACCTACAAGGATTGAGTCCAACTCTTAAGTTAATACGTGCCCTCCCTGCACCTCATTGTGGCACTCCCAGTTATGTCAAGAGGAAAAGGATTCCCAGTGAAAGCAGCTCCAAAGAAAGGTCCCATCACAGCTCTGGGACATCAGAGACCTTGGACATCTGCTTTGTGTCCTCCCAGAGAGGAGATGGGCAGCAGAGCCTGGAGCAGCAGCACCACTCACAGCCCTGGGAGGTTCCTCCCTCCTCTCAACCCACACAGGGGGTTCTTTTCCCCACAGAACGATTGTGAAGCTGCAATTAAGACCAAGATCTTGTAAATAAAGTGTTGTCCAAACACCAAACTGTCCCAAAAAGCTGCTCCATGTTGGAAGCAGTTTCTGCTGGTGCTGATTTTCATCCTGCACTCAACAAAACTGAGGGAGCAGCTTAAGAACTGAGTCTGAAAATTGAACTTTTGCTTGCAGGGCTCTCCTGGTTTTCCTTCTCCTGAAGTTTCATCCCTGGCAGTAAGGAGGACTTGGAGAATTTCTCCAGTTCTGCAGAAACCTGCAGATACCACAGAATCCTGGAGTGGTTTGGGTTGGGAGGGACCTCAAAGCCCCCCCAGTGCCACCCCTGCCATGGGCAGGGACACCTCCCACCAGCCCAGGGTGCTCCAAGCCCTGTCCAGCCTGGCCTTGGACACTCCCAGGGATGGGGCAGCCACAGCTTCTCTGGGCACCTGTGCCAGGGCCTGCCCACCCTCCCAGCCAGGAATTCCTTCCCAGTATCCCATCTAACCCTGTGCTCATGTAAAGCCATTCCCATAAAATCATGGAATGCTTTGGATTGGAAGGGTCCTTAAAGCCCATCCACTCCCACACCCTGCCATGGGCAGGGACACCTTCCACTGAAACAGGTTGCTCCAGCCTGGCCTTGGACACTCCCTGGGGTGGGGCAGCCACAGCTTCTCTGGGCATCATCACCTTCCCAGCCAAGAATTCCTTCCCAGTATCCCATCTATTCCTGCCCTCACTGGGAAGCCATTCCCTGTGTCCTGTCCTTCCACCCCTTGTCCCCAGTCCCTCTCCAGCTCTCCTGGAGCCCCTTTAGGCCCTGGAAGGGGCTCTCAGGTCTCCCTGGAGCCTTCTCTTCTCCAGGTGACCCCCCAGCTGTCCCGGCCTGGCTCCAAAGGGGCTCCAGCCCTGCAGCATCTCCATGTCACATCCTCGGCTGCTGTGCCTTCTCCCTTCCCCTTCAGAGCCTTGGGACCTGCCACCAGCCCTGTGGGACACCCCCAGGAGCCCCTCCCAGCCCCTGCCCCCCTGGCACGGGCACTCACCCGCTGCTCTTCTTGGCAGCCGACAGGACGTAGGCGCGTTCACGGCTGGCCGAGCTCCGCAGGACACTGTTGGCAGCCTCGGTCCTGCCAGGGGCAAACACACGGAGCTCAGCCCCACAGGACCTGCTGGATGGGGCCTTGGAGAGCCAGGACTCACCCAGGGCAGGGGGTGTAGACCCTGGCTCAGCTCCCACAGGCTGGGGGAAATCAGGGAATCATGGAATGGTGGCACTGCTGAGGTTGGGAAAGACCTTTGAGATCATCGAGTCCAACCCACAACCAGCACCGTGTTCACCACAGACCATGCCCTCAAGGGCCACACCCACGTGTGTCCTGAGCACTTCCAGGGAGGGGGATTTCACCACTGACCCCCTTTTCTGTGAAGAGATTTTTCCTAAAATCTCTTAAATCCCAGAGCTCAGAGAGGTGACTACGTCTCAACGTGTTCTTGCATATCACTCTCGCTGGACCACAGAACTTCCACGTGGATGGCAAGCACCAGGAGAAACAAATAAATACTCCTCTTGCAGGGGGGCACAGGGAGTTTTCCAGCCTTTTTTCAGACTGTTGTGACATTGGATAGCATGGGAGAGAAGATGGGACCTGACTCTGCCGGTGTCCTGCTTGGTGGAGTGCAGGTGTCTGCACTGACATCAGGAGCACCAAGGGAAGAGCAAATCCATGAGAGGAGCTCCAAGGGGAGAGCAAATCCTTGAGAGGAGCACCAAGGAGAGAGCAAATCCCTGATTGGAGCACCAAGGGGAGAGCAAATCCATGAGAGGAGCTCCAAGGGAAGAGCAAATCCCTGATTGGAGCACCAAGGGCAGAGCAAATCCATGAGAGAAGCACCAAGGGGAGAGCAAATCCATGAGAGGAGCACCAAGGGGAGAGCAAATCCATGAGAGGAGCACCAAGGGGAGAGCAAATCCCTGGGAGCAGCACCAAGGGGAGAGCAAATCCATGAGAGGAGCACCAAGGGGAGAGCAAATCCATGAGAGGAGCACCAAGGGGAGAGCAAATCCCTGACTGGAGCACCAAGGGGAGAGCAAATCCCTGATTGGAGCACCAAGGGGAGAGCAAATCCCTGGGAGGCCTTTTAGTGCACCAACCCCAGAGGCAAATCAAGTTTTCATTTGTCCAAGGTCTGAGGAAAAGGATCTCCAGAAACTTCACCAAAAGCAACCACGACTTTGCTACAACCAGAAAGACCAGACAGGTTCTTGTCCATGGTGGGGCTGCTCCAACCCTGGGAGTGTCCCAGGCCAGGTTGGATGGGCTTGGAGCAGCCTGGGCTGGTGGGAGGTGTCCCTGCCCAGGGCAGGGGTGGCACTGGGTGGGCTTTGAGGTCCCCCCAGCCCACCCCACTGTGGGCTGATGTCATGACTCCTGCCCTGGGCACGGGAGGGCTTGGGGCTCCTCCCTGTGCCAGGCTCTGCTCAGCTCCCTCTTCCCACACACACACACTGTGGATTCCAGAGCCCTTCCCAGTGCCAGATTAATTGGGCTGTGCTGTCAGGCCCCATCATGTCAGCCTTGTCATCGTGTTTTGTTGGGAGTGCAGTGGCCCCTGGGCAGAGCTCGTTAGGAATTATCATGATTTGATTACAAACCAGCCCTTCATGGCTCAGCCACGTCCCACCCTGCCAGGAATGGAGAGCCCCAGCTGGAGTGAGGCCACTTGGCCCTGTCCCTGTCCCCTCCAGGCCTCACCTCTTCTTGTGCTCATCAGCAGAGAAGGGCACGTCCTGCTCAGCCTCATTCCCAGCTTTCTGCCTGACGTTGTAGGGAGCCCTGGAACAGAGAGGGGAGGGCAGTGCCAGGCTGAGGAGCTGCTCAGGGGCACCACCACCAAAGCACAGCTGGGCCTGTGGGCATGGAAAGTGGGGCAGAGCCACCACCCAGGTGATCCTGCACCACAAAGGAGAAGGAACAACAAATACGAGTCTTTGAAGGCTGGTAAGAAATCAACTTTGTAGCTACTTTGACCCACAAACAGTGCCAGTTGTCCCTGATGCCCCCTGGTCACCTCAGTCAGGGGTACTCATGGGGTTCCTACAGCTTTGCCCAGGACTGGCAAAGCTGCTGAGCCCTGTCTGTGGTTTGGACATCCATTTATTTGTAGAAGAGCCCTTAACTGGGACTACACTGGAGACTCCAGAGCCCTCCCTGCTGATGTCCCTCAGGGTGCTGGAGAACTGAACAGAAACCCCCTTAGGAATGAAAATCCTCCTCCCTGACCCCAGGCTGTGAGCAGGAATCACCCAAGGAAGAGGGTGCCAGAGGACAAACTGGTGCTCCTTAGACACACATGGAGTAAAACATGCACTAAATGAGAGAGAGCAGCAAAGAAAATGTGTCCAAACCCTCCTGCAGCTCTGGCAGCCTTGGGGCTGTGCCCACTGCCCTGGGGAGCCTGGGCAGTGCCCACCACCCTCTGGGGAAGAGCCTTTCCCTGAGATCCAACCCAACCCTGCCCTGGCACAGCCCCAGCCATTCCCTGTGCCCTGTCCCTGCCCTGGCACAGCCCCAGCCATTCCCTGTGCCCTGTCCCTGCCCTGGCACAGCTCCAGCCATTCCCTGTGCCCTGTCCCTGCCCTGGCACAGCTCCAGCCATTCCCTGGGTGCTGTCCCTGCCCTGGCACAGCTCCAGCCATTCCCTGTTCCCTGTCCCTGCCCTGGCACAGCTCCAGCCATTCCCTGTGCCCTGTCCCTGCCCTGGCACAGCTCCAGCCATTCCCTGGGTGCTGTCCCTGCCCTGGCACAGCTCCAGCCATTCCCTGTGCCCTGTCCCTGCCCTGGCACAGCCCCAGCCATTCCCTGGGTGCTGTCCCTGCCCTGGCACAGCTCCAGCCATTCCCTGGGTGCTGTCCCTGCCCTGGCACAGCTCCAGCCATTCCCTGTGCCCTGTCCCTGCCCTGGCACAGCTCCAGCCATTCCCTGGTCCTGTCCCTGCTCACAGAGAGCAGAGGTTGGAGCTGCCCCTTCCCTGCCCCTTGGCAGGAGCTGCAGACCCCGCTGCTCTGCCCTCAGTCTCCTCTGCTCCAGGCTGAACAGACCAAGTTTGCTTTCATTCAATGCCATTCCTCCTTCCTCTGCTGACAAACTTCTCTCCCTTAGCCCTTTCTCCACCTGCAGATCCAACCAAGGCCCCAAGGCCATCCCATGGGCACCATGAGGACCATGCAGAGCACAAAGAGCTGTGCAGGCAGTGCCAGCAGGGCTGCTGTGCCACCGGGCTCCTGTTTCTGCAGCTTCAGGACCTCCTGCAATGCCCCAAACCAGGTTCCCTTGGCTGCACCCTCCAGTGCCAGCCCCGTGGTGACATCCCCTCCCAACATGGCCTGTCCAAGGATGACCTGGTGGCCCACCAAGCCCTGGGAGCCACTCCAGCCTCCAGTGGGAGCTTCCTGGGCATCCCTGTGGCCTTGGCAGGGAGCAGGGACAGGGAGATGCCCCCTGGGCACACTCACAGTTTCTTGTAGTCCTCAGTGGTCATCCTGTACCCGGAGGGGGACCTGCCAGGGCTCTGTCCCTTGGTGGCACTGCTGCAGGGGACACAAACCACTCTGGTGAGGTGACACACCCCCGTCCCCACCCCCTTCCCCAGGGGTGGGGCAACACGGGCATCCCAGACAGGCACTCTCATTAAATGCTGCTTAATTAAGGGCAGAATTTGACACCTTTTCAGGATTTAGGGGTGGGATTTGAGGTCAGCTTTGTTTCCACAGGAATTGTCAGGGCTGGGCTTGTCCTTCTGTGGGAATTCCATCCCAACTGGGGATTGTCAGGGCTGGGCTTGTCCTTCTGTGGGAATTCCATCCCAACTGGGGATTGTCACTGGGCTGGGCTTGTCCTTCTGTGGGAATTCCATCCCAACTGGGGATTGTCAGAGCTGGGCTGGGCTTGTCCTTCTGTGGGAATTCCATCCCAACTGGGAATTGTCAGAGCTGGGCTGGGCTTGTCCTTCTGTGGGAATTCCATCCCAGCTGGGGATTGTCACTGGGGTGGGCATGTCCTTCTGTGGGAATTCCATCCCAGCTGGGAATTGTCACTGGGCTGGGCATGTCCTTCTGTGGGAATTCCATCCCAGCTGGGGATTGTCAGGGCTGGGCTGGGCATGTCCTTCTGTGGGAATTCCATCCCAGCTGGGGATTGTCAGGGCTGGGCTGGGCATGTCCTTCTGTGGGAATTCCATCCCAGCTGGGGATTGTCAGAGCTGGGCTGGGCATGTCCTTCTGTGGGAATTCCATCCCAACTGGGGATTGTCACTGGGCTGGGCTTGTCCTTCTGTGGGAATTCCATCCCAGCTGGGAATTGTCACTGGGCTGGGCTTGTCCTTCTGTGGGAATTCCATCCCAACTGGGGATTGTCAGGGCTGGGCTTGTCCTTCTGTGGGAATTCCATCCCAGCTGGGAATTGTCACTGGGCTGGGCATGTCCTTCTGTGGGAATTCCATCCCAGCTGGGGATGGTCAGAGCTGGGCTTGTCCTTCTGTGGGAATTCCATCCCAGCTGGGGATTGTCACTGGGCTGGGCTTGTCCTTCTGTGGGAATTCCATCCCAACTGGGAATTGTCACTGGGGTGGGCTGGGCATGTCCTTCTGTGGGAATTCCATCCCAGCTGGGGATTGTCAGAGCTGGGCATGTCCTTCTGTGGGAATTCCATCCCAGCTGGGAATTGTCACTGGGCTGGGCTTGTCCTTCTGTGGGAATTCCATCCCAGCTGGGGATTGTCACTGGGGTGGGCGTGTCCTTCTGTGGGATGGTGGAATTCCATCCCAGGATCAATGAGGGGGAAGGAGGAAAGGACCTTGTGGCACGTCCTTGTCCCCAGGTGAGTGGAGACAGGAGGGAAATGGGGTTACAGAAGGTTTGGTTGAGATGAATCAAAGCACCTGCAGAACCCCAGAATCGTGGGATGGTTTGGGTTGGGAGGGACCTTGAAGACCATCCCAATCCACCCCCTGCCATGGGCAGGGACACCTCCCACCAGCCCAGGCTGCTCCAAGCCCTGTCCAGCCTGTCCTGGGACACTCCCAGGTCTGGGACAGCCACAGCCTCTCTGGGCACCTCCTCCTTCCAGCCCACACTCAGCTCTGACTTCTCAGGTTCAAATCAGTGCCTTGCACAGGAAAGGTGTCAAAAAACACCCAACAAACAACCCAACCCAACCCAACCCACCCAAACCAGGTGTTCCAGCTCTGCCAGGATTCCTTGGATTTGTCTCCCACTCCAAACTGTTTCCCAGATGGAACCCAAGCCCGTGAGTCCTTTCCCAGCCAAGGCCACCCCAAGCTCTGGTGAGGAGCACAGGGAGGTTGGTGCCTGTGAAAGGAGCAGCCACATCTCCCAGCCTTCCATGGGGATCCAGGGGCTCAGGGGGAACCCCCAAGCAGGAGGATGACCACAAACACGTCCAGTGTTTGAAAGTTCATTTTCCTGGGGGAGAATCCCACAGGTACCTTTTCTGTGCTTGGTTGGGACAGGAGGAATTGGGCCCAGATGGGGCCTTGTCGATGGTCCTGGTGAAGACCCCCCTGGGGAGGGAAGGGACAGATCAGGGTTTGGGTTGGACAATGTTTGGGAACAAGACAAACCATCTGGAAAACAGCAGGACTGTCTCTTCCCTGAGGTCCTCCCTGGACATGGTGGTCCCAACTAAGAAAACCCAACATTTTTCCAATCCAGTTCTCCTTCCCCTGCAGCCCAAACCCACCCACCCCAACCTGAGGTACCCAAACCCACCCACCCCAACCTGAGGTACCCAAATCCATCCCACCCCACCCCAACCTGAGGTACCCAAACCCACCCCACCCCAACCTGAGGTACCCAAACCCACCCCACCCCACCCCAACCTGATGTGGTACCCAAAGCCACCCACCCCAACCTGATGAGGGATCCAAGTCCACCCCACCCCAACCTGATGAGGGACCCAAAGCCACCCACCCCAACCTGATGAGGGACCCAAAGCCACCCACCCCAACCTGATGAGGGACCCAAACCCACCCACCCCAACCTGATGAGGTACCCAAATCCATCCCACCCCAACCTGATGAGGGACCCAAACCCACCCACCCCAACCTGATGAGGGACCCAAATCCATCCCACCCCACCCCAACCTGATGAGGAACCCAAACCCACCCCACCCCACCCCAACCTGAGGGACCCAAACCCACCCCACCCCACCCCAACCTGAGGTACCCAAATCCACCCCATTCCAACCTGAGGTACCCAAATCCACCCCACCCCACCCCAACCTGATGAGGGACCCAAACTCACCCACCCCAACCTGATGAGGGACCCAAATCCATCCCACCCCACCCCAACCTGATGAGGGACCCAAACCCACCCACCCCAACCTGATGAGGGACCCAAACCCACCCACCCCAACCTGATGAGGGATCCAAGTCCACCCCACCCCAACCTGATGAGGGACCCAAATCCATCCCACCCCAACCTGATGAGGGACCCAAATCCATCCCACCCCAACCTGATGAGGGACCCAAATCCATCCCACCCTACCCCAAACTGATAAGGGACCCAAATCTATCCCACCCCAACCTGGTGAGGGACCCAAACCCACCCACCCCAACCTGATAAGGGACCCAAATCCATCCCACGTCAACCTGATGAGGTTCCCAAGTCCACCCCACCCCAACCTGATGAGGGACCCAAATCCATCCCACCCCACCCCAACCTGAGGTACCCAAACCCACCCACCCCAACCTGATGAGGGATCCAAATCCATCCCACCCCAACCTGATGTGGTACCCAAGTCCACCCCAACCTGAGGTACCCAAATCCATCCCACCCCAACCTGATAAGGGAGCCAAATCCACCCCACCCCACCCCAACCTGATGAGAGACCCAAGTCCACCCCACCCCACCCCAACCTGATGTGGTACCCAAATCCATCCCACCCCACCCCAGCCTGAGGTACCCAAATCCACCCCACCCCACCCTGAGGTACCCAAATCCATCCCACCCCACCCCAACCTGATGAGGGACCCAAGTCCACCCCACCCCAACCTGATAAGGGACCCAAATCCATCCCACCCCAACCTGATGAGGGACCCAAATCCATCCCACCCCACCCCAACCTGAGGTACCCAAATCCATCCCACCCCGTCCCAACCTGAGGTTCCCAAACCCACCCCACCCCAACCTGAGGTACCCAAATCCACCCCACCCCAACCTGATGTGGGATCCAAGTCCATCTCACCCCACCCCAACCTGATGTGGGATCCAAATCCACCCCATCCCACCTCAACCTGATGTGGTACTCAAGTCCACCCCAACCTGAGGTACTCAAATCCATCCCACCCCAACCTGATAAGGGAGCCAAATCCACCCCACCCCAACCTGATGAGGGACCCAAGTCCACCCCACCCCAACCTGATGTGGGATCCAAATCCACCCCATCCCACCCCAACCTGATGTGGTACCCAAGTCCACCCCACCCCACCCCAACCTGATGAGGTACCCAAGTCCACCCCACCCCACCCCAACCTGATGTGGGATCCAAGTCCACCCCACCCCACACCAACCTGATGAGGTACCCAGGCTGGGGCTTGGCCACAGGTGACCTGTGCAAAGACCAGACATCAGGGAGTCAGGAAACACGAACATCAACAACAGCAGCACCACCAGGATTAAAGGGAATATCCACGTGGGTGTCAACCCCAAAACTGGATGTCATTGAGATCCTGGTTGTTTGATCATTGGAAAATATCTTCTCATTAACCCCTCTGAGGGTCCATTCTTGGGAAAGAAACAGGATGGAGCCCCAGCAGATCACACAGGAACAGGATGGAGCCCCAGCAGATCACACAGAAACAGGATGGAGCTCCAGCAGATCACACAGGACCAGGATGGAGCCCCAGGAGATCACACAGGACCAGGATGGAGCCCCAGGAGATCACACAGGACCAGGATGGAGCTCCAGCAGATCACACAGGACCAGGATGGAGCCCCAGGAGATCACACAGGACCAGGATGGAGCCCCAGGAGATCACACAGGAACAGGATGGAGCCCCAGCAGATCACACAGGACCAGGATGGAGCTCCAGCAGATCACACAGGACCAGGATGGAGCTCCAGCAGATCACACAGGAACAGGATGGAGCCCCAGGAGATCACACAGGACCAGGATGGAGCTCCAGCAGATCACACAGGAACAGGATGGAGCCCCAGGAGATCACAGAGGAACAGGATGGAGCCCCAGGGGATCACACAGGAACAGGATGGAGCCCCAGGAGATCACAGAGGAACAGGATGGAGCCCCAGGAGATCACACAGGACCAGGATGGAGCCTCAGGAGATCACACAGGAACAGGATGGAGCCCCAGGAGATCACACAGGACCAGGATGGAGCCCCAGGAGATCACACAGGAACAGGATGGAGCTCCAGGGGATCACACAGAAACAGGATGGAGCTCCAGGGGATCACACAGGACCAGGATGGAGCCCCAGCAGATCACACAGGAACAGGATGGAGCCCCAGCAGATCACACAGGAACAGGATGGAGCCCCAGCAGATCACACAGGAACAGGATGGAGCTCCAGGAGATCACACAGGAACAGGATGGAGCTCCAGCAGATCACACAGGAACAGGATGGAGCCCCAGCAGATCACACAGGAACAGGATGGAGCCCCAGGAGATCACACAGGACCAGGATGGAGCTCCAGGAGATCACACAGGAACAGGATGGAGCTCCAGGGGATCACACAGGACCAGGATGGAGCCCCAGGAGATCACACAGGACCAGGATGGAGCTCCAGGGGATCACACAGGACCAGGATGGAGCCCCAGGAGATCACACAGGAACAGGATGGAGCCCCAGCAGATCACACAGGACCAGGATGGAGCCCCAGGAGATCACAGGGAGAGGAAGGACAAGGAAAGAGCCCCAGCAGATCACACAGAGGAGAAATAAGAGGTTGGAGCTCCAGCAGATCACATAGAGGGGCAGGAACAGAGTGGAGCTCCAGGAGATCACACAGAGGACAAGGACCAGGATGGAGCCCCAGCAGATCACACAGGAACAGGATGGAGCCCCAGCAGATCACACAGGAACAGGATGGAGCCCCAGGAGATCACAGAGGAGAAATAACAGGATGGAGCTCCAGGAGATCACACAGAGGACAAGGACCAGGATGGAGCTCCAGGAGATCACACAGGACCAGGATGGAGCCCCAGAAGATCACACAGAGGACAAGGACCAGGATGGAGCCCCAGGAGATCAGACAGGACCAGGATGGAGCCCCAGGAGATCACAGGACCAGGATGGAGCCCCAGGAGATCACAGGACCAGGATGGAGCCCCAGGAGATCACACAGGACCAGGATGGAGCCCCAGGAGATCACAGGACCAGGATGGAGCTCTAGGAGATCACACAGGACCAGGATGGAGCCCCAGGAGATCACAGGACCAGGATGGAGCTCCAGGATTACCTGTCATGCTGAGGAGCAGGAGGTTTGGGGGCTGGGGATCCCCCACCAGCCCGTGCAGGCCTGAGGAGAGAGAAGACAAGGACATCATCAGCTGATGGTCTTGCTGAAGGTGCCCATGACATTTGGAGAGGGCTGGAAGGGAGGGTGGATTTGGGCTTGGGTTTGCTTTCAGTCGAAGAGAGGCTGGTGCAGAGCGGTGCCCCCTGGCACAGGGCACTGGGGGAGCTGCAGGGGGGTGTCTGGGCACTCCCACCCAGCTCTGCCCCTGTGCTGGTCCCCTGGAGATGGTGAAGCTCAGTCTGCCTTCAGAACACCTTGGAGCTCTCCTGAGACTTCCAAGCTCCCTGTGCTGGTGGATTCCCGGGAAAGGGAATGTCCCACAGCTCCTCCCCAGCTGCATTTGCCCAAAATGAACAGCAGCAGCACTTCCTGCTGGCTGGGGCACTGCCTGGCACCGCGGGCACCCCAAAGAGGGAGGCACTGCGGGCACCCCAAAGAGGGCGGCACCAGGGGCACCCCTGACCGGGCAGCACCGCGGGCACCCCAAAGAGGGAGGCACCATGGGCACCCCAAAGAGGGAGACACTGCGGGCACCCCAAAGAGGGAGACACTGCGGGCACCCCAAAGAGGGAGGCACCATGGGCACCCCAAAGAGGGAGGCACCGCGGGTACCCCAAAGAGGGCAGAACCACGGGCACCCCTGACCGGGCAGCACCGCGGGCACCCCAAAGAGGGCAGAGCCATGGCCACCCCAAAGAGGGCAGCACCGCGGGCACCCCAAAGAGGGAGGCACCACGGGCACCCCAAAGAGGGCAGCTCCAGGGGCACCCCAAAGAGGGCAGAGCCATGGGCACCCCAAAGAGGGCGGCACCATGGGCACCCCAAAGAGGGCAGAACCACGGGCACCCCTGACCGGGCAGCACCAGGGGCACCCCAAAGAGGGCGGCACCAGGGGCACCCCAAAGAGGGAGGCACTGCGGGCACCCCAAAGAGGGCGGCACCGCGGGCACCCCAAAGAGGGCAGCACCGCGGGCACCCCAAAGAGGGCAGAACCAGGGGCACCCCAAAGAGGGAGGCACCAGGGGCACCCCAAAGAGGGCAGCACCAGGGGCACCCCAAAGAGGGCAGCACCAGGGGCACCCCAAAGAGGGAGGCACTAGGGGCACCCCAAAGAGGGCAGAACCACGGGCACCCCAAAGAGGGAGGCACCAGGGGCACCCCAAAGAGGGAGGCACCAGGGGCACCCCAAAGAGGGCAGAACCAGGGGCACCCCAAAGAAGGCGGCACCACGGGCACCCCAAAGAGGGAGGGACCGGGGGCACCCCAAAGAGGGGCGGCACCGCGGGCACCCCAAAGAGGGAGGCACCAGGGGCACCCCAAAGAGGGCGGCACCGGGGGCACCCCAAAGAGGGCAGAACCAGGGGCACCCAAAAGAGGGAGGCACCGCGGGCACCCCAAAGAGGGCAGCACCAGGGGCACCCCAAAGAGGGCAGCACCGCGGGCACCCCAAAGAGGGCAGCACCATGGGCACCCCAAAGAGGGAGGCACCAGGGGCACCCCAAAGAGGGCGGCACCATGGGCACCCCAAAGAGGGCAGAGCCACGGGCACCCCAAAGAGGGCAGCACCATGGGCACCCCAAAGAGGGCAGAACCAGGGGCACCCCAAAGAGGGCAGAACCAGGGGTACCCCAAAGAGGGAGGCACTGCGGGCACCCCAAAGAGGGCAGCACCAGGGGCACCCCAAAGAGGGCAGAACCACAGGCACCCCAAAGAGAGAGGCACCGCGGGCACCCCAAAGAGGGCAGCACCACGGGCACCCCAAAGAGAGAGGCACCAGGGGCACCCCAAAGAGGGAGGCACCACGGGCACCCCAAAGAGGGCAGCACCAGGGGCACCCCAAAGAGGGAGGCACCACGGGCACCCCAAAGAGGGCGGCACCACGGACACCCCAAAGAGGGCAGAACCACGGGCACCCCAAAGAGGGAGGCACCAGGGGCACCCCAAAGAGGGCAGAACCAGGGGCACCCCAAAGAGGGCAGCACCAGGGGCACCCCAAAGAGAGCGGCACCAGGGGCACCCCAAAGAGGGCAGAACCACGGGCACCCCAAAGAGGGAGGCACTGCGGGCACCCCAAAGAGGGCAGCCCCAGGGGCACCCCAAAGAGGGCAGCACCAGGGGCTCCCCAAAGAGGGAGGCACCAGGGGCACCCCAAAGAGGGCAGAACCACGGGCACCCCAAAGAGGGCAGCACCGTGGGCACCCCTGACCGGGCAGCACCATGGGCACCCCTGACCGGGCAGCACCAGGGGCACCCCAAAGAGGGCGGCACCAGGGGCACTCCAAAGAGGGCAGAACCAGGGGCACCCCAAAGAGGGAGGCACCAGGGGCACCCCAAAGAGGGTGGCATCGCGGGCACCCCAAAGAGGGCGGCACCAGGGGCACCCCAAAGAGGGAGGCACCGCGGGCACCCCAAAGAGGGCAGCACCAGGGGCACCCCAAAGAGGGTGGCACCATGGGCACCCCAAAGAGGGCGGCACCATGGGCACCCCAAAGAGGGTGGCATCGTGGGCACCCCAAAGAGGGCAGCACCGCGGGCACCCCAAAGAGGGCAGCACCGCGGGCACCCCAAAGAGGGCAGCACCAGGGGCACCCCTGACTGGGCAGCACCACGGGCACCCCTGACCGGGCAGCACCACGGGTGGGGTGCGTGGAGAGCCCAGAGCTCCAGGGGGGAGGTTGGACAATGGGACAGGGACAGGGTGGGACTGTTGGGTGTCTGTGCAGGATCAGGGCTTGGACTGGATGGGCCTTGGGGGGCCCTTCCAGGTCAGGGTGGTCCATGTTCTACTCACGGGGGGTGCAGAGAGGAGGGGGAAAGGGGGGGGAGGAAGGGGGGGGGGGGTAGAAGAGGGGGGGAAAGGGGGGGAAGGGGGAGGGAAGGGGGGGGGAAGAGGAGGGGAAAGGGGGGGGAAGGGGAAAGGTGTGGGAAAGGTGTGGGGAAGGGGTGGGGAGGGGTGGGGAGGGGTGGGGTGGGAAGGGAAGGGAAGGGGAGGGGAGGGGAGGGGAGGGGAGGGGAGGGGAGGGGAGGGAAGGGAAGGGAAGGGAAGGGGAGGGAAGGGAAGGGAAGGGAAGGGAAGGGAAAGGAAGGGAAGGGAAGGAAGGGAAGGGAAGGGAAGGGAAGGGAAGGGAAGGGAAGGGAAGGGAAGGGAAGGGAAGGGAAGGGAAGGGAAGGGAAGGGAAGGGAAGGGAAGGGAAGGGAAGGGAAGGGAAGGGAAGGGAAGGGAAGGGAAGGGAAGGGAAGGGAAGGGAAGGGAAGGGAAGGGAGGGGAGGGGAGGGGAGGGGAGGGGGAAGGGAAGTGGAGGGGGAAGGGGAGGGGGAAGGGGGGAGATGGGGGGGAAGGGGAGGGGGAAAGGGGGGGAAGGGGAGGGGGAACGGGAGGGGGAAGGGGGGGGAAGGGGAGGGGGAAGGGATAGGGGAAGGGGGGGAAGGGGGGAAGGGGGGGAAGGGGGGGGAAGGAGAGGGAAGGGGTGGGGGGAAAGGGGGGAAAAGAGGGGAAAAGGGGGGGAAAAGGGGGAAAAAAGGGGGAAAAAGGGAAAGGGAAGGAGCATCCTGGTGGCCACACTCACAGGGGGCTGCAGAGGGAAATGGAGGGGGAAGGAACATCCTCATTGCCACATTCACAGGAGGTGCAGAGGGAAGGGAGGGACAAGAGGAGCATCCTGGTGGCCACACTCACAGGGGGCTGCTCTTCTTCTCGTCCTCAGAGTCCGAGGTGTGGTGCTGGATCCAGCTCTTGTCTCCCCTCAGGGTGGTGCGAACCTTCATCTGCTTAATGATCCTCCGCCGGTCCTCGTCCGTGGGGGGGATGATCCCTCCTGGAGAGGGCAGGGAGGAGGAGGAGGGTGAGGAAGGGCAAGGACTCCCACCCAGCAGGTGAGAGGGGCTGCAGGAGCAGCAGGTCCTCTCCTCTCTGTCAGAGGTCAACACAACGTGAGTCCTTCTCCCGCTCCGACGGCAGAGGGACCCCTGAGGCCACCAGAGCTCGGGGTCACTTTGTCCTGGGGCATCTCCTGCCCCTCTGAGGGGCTCACACAGTGCCCTCACCCCTCAGTGTGTCCTCGTGGAGGACACACGTCCTTGGGCTCCTCAGTCCCACAATTCCACCACCAAGCTCAGGCTCAAAAACCTCTTGTCAAACCAAGTGTCCCTAATGAGGTGGCTCAGTCCCAAACCTGGGAATGTCCCATCCTCATCCTCCTCCTTCTCCATCCCAGGCAACCCCCCACAACTGCCCTCTCTGGCTGCAAAGCTCAGCAGTGCAATTAAAGATGAAATCCAAATCAGGAGACCCCAGAAGGACACGGATTAGGAGCTGCCAAGTCCTCCCAGGGGGGAAATGGTGGGGTGGGAAAAGCTCAGCTTAGTGGGGAGGAGCTTTAGAGCCAGAACTTTGGGAGCAGGCAGGGAAGGAGGTGGGAGGTGGGAAGGGGGAAAAGGCTCTCCCAGGGGAAGGGAATGAGCAGATGATGGATGGGAAGGGTCATCCTTGAGAGCCAAAACCCTACTGGGCCAAACCCAGGCCAGCTGGACATTATAAAGAGATAAAAAGGGCATTTTAGTTGGCATTTTCTTCAGAGGAAAAGAGCTGTTTTCCCATGGAGAAATTGGAAATGAGGACCAGACAAGGGAATCTCCTTTTCTGTGTATTTCTGACCCTTTTCCTTGTATTTCTGCCTCTTTCCCACCTCCTGCCAGGCTGGGAGTGCCTGATCAAGGCTGGAAAGATGGAGCTCAGGGGGTTGGACACCAGCAAGTCCCTGCAGCTTCTCAGCGGCTTTGCAGGAAGCCAAAGGAGATCCCTGGGCAAGCTGAGCCTCTGGAATCATGGAATGATCCCCCTGAGCCAGCAGGAAAGAGGGGCCTGGGAAAGCTCAGCCCTGAGGAGCTCAGGCAGGAAATGGATTTGGCTCTGGGACTGCAGTTGTGTGGTGGGAGAAGGGGGTTTATTTTGTTCAAAGGGTGATCCCATTGGATTGTCTGCCAGGAACCCCCAGCTGTGGGGATGAGGAGGATGCCCTTCCTCCCCTGGAATCGGCAGGAGGGGTTAAAGGCACTTTGGGGGCACCTCCCATGGGCAGCACCTGGAAAGGGAAGCACTGAAATGGAAAACTGAATGGATTTCCCCATGGAAATCAGGCCCCTCCACTCAGCTCCAGGTCACTGGATTTGGGAGCAACATCCCACCTGTTCCCACCTAAATCTGTTGGTGAAAAATGGCATCTCATGTTCTGCCCCAGAATTCCACAGTTTGGGCACATTCCTGGGACAACCTGGGGCAACTTGGAGCTCCTGCAGGATCGTGTGCCACCCCCTGGAGTGGGCAGGAGGAGAGGAAACAGCCCCAGCTGTGCCAGGGCAGGGGCAGGGGGCACAGCAGCAGGAATTCCTGCCTGGAAAGGGTGGACAGGCCCTGGCAGGGGCTGCCCAGGGAGGGGTGGAGTGCCCAGCCCTGGAGGTGCCCAAGGCAGGACTGGCCATGGCACTGAGTGCTCTGGGCTGGGGGACAAGGTGGGCATCGGGCACAGGGTGGGCTCCAGGGGCTGGGAGGGCTTTGCCAAGGTGGGCATTGGGCACAGGGTGGGCTCCTGGGGCTGGGAGGGCTCTGCCAAGGTGGGCATCGGGCACAGGGTGGGCTCCAGGGGCTGGGAGGGCTTTGCCAAGGTGGGCATCGGGCACAGGGTGGGCTCCTGGGGCTGGGAGGGCTCTGCCAAGGTGGGCATCGGGCATAGGGTGGGCTCCATGGGCTGGGAGGGCTTTGCCAAGGTGGGCATCGGGCATAGGGTGGGCTCCATGGGCTGGGAGGGCTTTGCCAAGGTGGGCATCAGGCACAGGGTGGGCTCCAGGGGCTGGGAGGGCTTTTCCAAGGTGGGCATTGGGCACAGGGTGGGCTCCATGGGCTGGGAGGGCTTTGCCAAGGTGGGCATCGGGCACAGGGTGGGCTCCATGGGCTGGGAGGGCTTTTCCAAGGTGGGCTCCTGGGGCACAGGGTGGGCTCCATGGGCTGGGAGGGCTTTGCCAAGGTGGGCTCCTGGGGCACAGGGTGGGCTCCATGGGCTGGGAGGGCTTTGCCAAGGTGGGCATCGGGCACAGGGTGGGCTCCATGGGCTGGGAGGGCTTTGCCAAGGTGGGCATTGGGCACAGGGTGGGCTCCATGGGCTGGGAGGGCTTTGCCAAGGTGGGCATCGGGCATAGGGTGGGCTCTGATCTCAGAGGGCTTTTCTTCTGTGAAAACCCTCAGACTTTTGGGCTTCATCTCCAGAGGAGACAAGAGCAGGGCTGGGGGACAGAACAGGGGGAGCCACCCTGGGCAGCTGCTCCCTGGCTGTGAATCGTGGTTGGACTTCTGGGGGGGCTTTCAGAGCCAGGGAATTTTAATGGGGGTCTGGAATAAAATTGGAATTTCTTCCTGTTCTGCTGAGCTCAAACCCTCAGCCAGACCCTCCAGCTCTCTGTGTTTTTATTCTTTGCAGAGAGAGTGCTCAGGGATTGGAATGGGCTGCCCAGAGAGGGGGTGGATTCCCCATCCCTGGAGGTGTTTAAGATGGGACTGGATGTGGCACTGAGTGCCATGATCTGGTAAAGGGACTGGAGTTGGACCAAGGGTTGGACTTGATGATCTCGGAGGGCTTTTCCAACCCAATCCATTCTGTGATTTTGTGATTCTATGGATGTGGCACTGAGTGAGAATCCACCATGTCTTGATCCAACCATGTCTTGATCCAACCATGTCTTGATCCAACCCCACTGTGATCACCAGCCCAGGGCACTCCGTGCCCTGGGCTGGTGATCACAGTAGGGTTGGATCAAGGGTTGAACTTGATGATCTCAGAGGTCTCTTCCAACCCAATCCATTCTGTGATTCTCTGATTCTCTTTAGAGGCTCTTCATGGATATTGTGATGAGTTTCCCCTTCTCTCCAAAGAGCAGATCTGTTCCCTCTGTGTGGGCAGGATGGGCAGGGCTGGGCTGGTTGTGGCCTCGCTGCTCCTGCTGGAAGCTGCTGGATGTCTGGGAATGTTTGAGGAGGAGCAGGAGCCTTGGGGGGCTGGCAGAGCTTGGTCATGATCTCAGAGGCCAGGAGAGCTCTGGCTGGGACAGGCTGAGGGAGGAGGCTCTGCCAGGAGGCAATGCCATGAGATCAGCACCTGGAATCCCTGCTGGGTGTGTGGATTCCCAGGAAAACTGCAGGGAATAACAACCTAATTTTAGATTCTCCAGAACAGGGTTGGGCCTTTCCTGCCTGAGGAATCCAGAATCCAGGAGATGGTTCTGGCAAGGGAAGGCTGAGGAGCTGCAAGAGGTGGGAGGTTGGACTTGATGATCTCAGAGGTCTCTTCCAACCCAGTTCATTCTATGATTAATATGGAATTTATTGCCAAATTAATGCCATTTTGGAGCTTCAGGCTGGAGCAGGTCCCAGACAAGGAGTCACAGACCCACAGGATCATTAAGGTTGGAAAAGACCTTTAAGATCCTCAAGCCCAACCGCCCCCAGAACCACCATGGACACCACTAACCATGTCCCCAAGTGCCACATCCACAGGTTCCCTGAGCACCTGCAGGGACGGGGACTCCACCCCTGCTGAGGGAGCAGAGCAGGGACAACAAAGCAGAGCCAGGAGAGGGGGAGTTACCTTTGGTGACCCCCAGGGACATCATGGTCACAGCAGCACCTTCGCCCCTGCAGCCTCTGCCCGGAGCCAACACAGCCCTGGAAGGGAAGGGAAAGGGGTGAGCAAAATGCCAGCTCTGAGATGGAAAACATTGCAGGGCTCTGCAGGGCACAGGGGCACAGCCAGAGGGCACAGGCAGAGGGGCACAGCCAGAGGGGCACAGGCAGAGGGCACAGGCAGAGGGGCACAGGCAGAGGGCACAGGCAGAGGGGCACAGGCAGAGGGGCACAGGCAGTGTCACAGCCAGAGGGGCACAGGCAGAGGGGCACAGGCAGAGTGTGGCACAGCCAGTGTCACAGCCAGAGGGGCACAGCCAGTGTCACAGCCAGAGGGGCACAGGCAGTGTCACAGCCAGAGGGGCACAGGCAGAGGGGCACAGGCAGAGGGCACAGGCAGAGGGGCACAGCCAGAGGGGCACAGCCAGTGTCACAGCCAGAGGGCACAGCCAGAGGGGCACAGCCAGAGGGGCACAGGCACAGTGTGACACAGCCAGAGGGCACAGGCAGAGGGGCACAGGCACAGTGTGACACAGCCAGAGGGCACAGGCAGAGGGGCACAGCCAGAGGGGCACAGCCAGAGGGGCACAGGCACAGTGTGACACAGCCAGTGTCACAGCCAGAGGGGCACAGCCAGAGGGGCACAGCCAGAGGGGCACAGGCACAGTGTGACACAGCCAGTGTCACAGCCAGAGGGGCACAGCCAGAGCGTGGCACAAGCAGAGTGGCTCAGCCAGAGTGTGGCACAGCCAATGTCACAGCCACAGGGGCACAGCCAGAGTGTCACAGCCACAGCCAGAGTGTCACAGACACAATGTCACAGCCAGAGTGGCACAGACAGAGTGTGGCATAGACAGAGGGGCACAGCCAGAGGGGCACAGGCAATGTCACAGCCAGAGTGGGGCACAGCCAGAGTGGGACACAGACAGAGTGACATTGCCTGAGTGGCAGAGTGGCACAGCTACAGCCAGAGTGGCATAGACAGAGTGGCACAGCCAGAGGGGCACACGCAATGTCACAGGCAATGTCACAGCCAGAGTGGGGCACAGCCAGAGTGGCACAGCCAGGGTGTGGCACAGAGTGGCACAGCCACAGACAGAGTGGCATAGACAGAGTGGCACAGGCAATGTCACAGCCAGAGTGACACAGCCAGAGGGACACAGCCAGGGTGGCACAGCCAATGTCACAGTCACAGGGGCACAGCCAGAGGAGCACAGCCAGAGTGGCACAGCCACAGTGTGGCACAGCCACAGTCAGAGTGGCACAGCCACAATGTCACAGCCAGAGTGTGGCACAGGCAATGTCACAGCCAGAGTGGCACAGCCACAGTGTGGCACAGCCAATGTCGCAGCCACAGGGGCACAGCCACAGACAGAGTGGCACAGACAGAGGGGCACAGCCAGAGGGGCACAGCCAGAGTGTAGCATGGCCAGAGTGTGGCACGGCCAGAGTGTGGCACGGCCACAGCCAGAGTGTCACAGTCACAATGGCACAGCCAAGTGACCAGGGAGGAGGAGCTCCTGGATGTGCCACCTCGGGGTCACTCCGAGCTGAGGAGGGGGCAGAGCACTCCTTGTTTGGTGCTGCAGCTGAATCAGAAACAACCACAAACTAAAGGTCAGGGAGGAGTTGGTTGGTTCAGACTCTGCCACGACCAATTTACTTCTTTTTTTTCCCCCAACAAATGAATAAAAGAAAGGAAACCCCCCAAAGGTGGCCCAGAATTTTGAGATGAGCAGGACCCAGGTTTGTCAGAAAAGGTTCTTGTCCTTTTTCCCTCTCCCATTTTTTCATGGAAGCTGCAGGATGGGGCCTTATTTCAGGAGAGAAGAATCAGTCCCAGAATCCCAGATGGTCTGGGTTGGGAGGGACCTCAAAGCCCACCCTGTTCCACAGGGACACCTCCCACCTCTTGCAGGTCCTCAGCCTTCCCTTGCCAGAACCATCTCCTGGATTGTGGATTCCTCAGGCAGGAAAGGCCCAACCCTCTTCTGGAGAATCTAAAATTAGGTTGTTATTCCCTGCAGTTTTCCTGGGAATCCACACACCCAGCAGGGATTCCAGGTGCTGATCTCATGGCATTGCCTCCTGGCAGAGCCTCCTCCCTCAGCCTGTCCCAGCCAGAGCTCTCCTGGCCTCTGAGATCATGACCAAGCTCTGCCAGCCCCCCAAGGCTCCTGCTCCTCCTCAAACATTCCCAGACATCCAGCAGCTTCCAGCAGGAGCAGCGAGGCCACAACCAGCCCAGCCCTGCCCATCCTGCCCACACAGAGGGAACAGATCTGCTCTTTGGAGAGAAGGGGAAACTCATCACAATATCCATGAAGAGCCTCTAAAGAGAATCAGAGAATCATAGAATGGATTGGGTTGGAAGAGACCTCTGAGATCATCAAGTTCAACCCTTGATCCAACCCTACTGTGATCACCAGCCCAGGGCACGGAGTGCCCTGGGCTGGTGATCACAGTGGGGTTGGATCAAGACATGGTTGGATCAAGACATGGTTGGATCAAGATATGGTGATCACAGTGGGGTTGGATCAAGATGTGGTTGGATCAAGACATGGTTGGATCAAGACATGGTTGGATCAAGACATGGTGTATTCTCACTCAGTGCCACATCCATAGAATGACAGAATCATGGAATGGATTGGGTTGGAAAAGACCTCTGAGATCATCAAGTCCAACCCTTGGTCCAACTCCAGTCCCTTTACCAGATCATGGCACTCAGTGCCACGGCCAAGCTCAGCTGAAAAACCTCCAGGGATGGGGAATCCACCCCCTCTCTGGGCATCCCTGAGCACTCTCTGCAAAGGATTTCTTTCTTGGAGCCTTTCCTGCTGATGTTGGAGCCACCAGGATTTCCTGTAATGCAGCAAATTTGGGGTAAAAAGACCCCCCAGTCCCTGGGGCTGCACTTTGAGAGGCCTCAGGGCCCATTCCCTGCAGCACCTGAGGGGGCACATTCAGGCACAGCTCCATCAGTGCCAGTCCCTGGGAGTGCCCAAGGCCAAGCTGGAGCAACATGGGACAGTGGGAGGTGACCCTGCCCATGGCACTGGATGAGCTTTGAGGTCCTTCCAGCCCCAACCAGTGTGGGAGTCCCTCATTCTCCTCATTAGCTGCTGCTTATGAAGTTCATTCCCATTCCAGAACGAAGCTGAGGGAAGTGGAGGGTGAGGAGCAGAGGGAAAGAACCACCCAAAAAGTTTCCCACATTCCAGGGGCAGGGATGGGCTCCATGTGCCCTGGAATGGAGGCATCTGGAAGCTGCAGCTCATCCAGAGGGGATTATCCCACCCAGGAACACCAGAGCTTTGGGAACACACAGGAAAGATTCTGGGGAAGGGCTGGAGCGAGAGGAGCAACAGCTCTATTGGCTCAACAGAAACTTTGCTCCTCCCTCACACCGAGGGGTGGGAAACCTCAGAGGGTGGCACTGGCACCGGGATAAACCCTGCCCAAGCCTCTCCCTCTGGCACTGCCCACCCTGTCCCGCCCACCCCACGCTGGGAGGGACTGCAGCAAACACTGTCCTGCTCCCCTGGGGCTCCTGCTGGGACAAACTGGGTCTGTGGTGCCCCTGGGAGTGGCCTTGGGCAACTGGCACCTGCTTTTTCCAGCTCTGATCCCGCTGGGCAGTGCCAGCCTGGATGCTCCAGGGCAGGGCTGGATGGGGATCCTGAGCATTGGGAGCCACCAGGACACACCTGGAAGGGGATCCTGAGCATTGGGAGCCACCAGGACATACCTGGATGGGGATCCTGAGCATTGGGAGCCACCAGGACACACCTGGAAGGGGATCCTGAGCATTGGGAGCCACCAGGACACACCTGGATGAGGATCCTGAGCATTGGGAGCCACCAGGACACACCTGGATGGGGATCCTGAGCATTGGGAGCCACCAGGACACACCTGGATGGGGATCCTGAGCATTGGGAGCCACCAGGACACACCTGGATGGGGATCCTGAGCATTGGGAGTCACCAGGACACACCTGGATGGGGATCCTGAGCAGAAGGAACCACCAGGACACACCTGGATGGGGATCCTGAGCAGAGGGGACCATCAGGACACACCTGGATGGGGATCCTGAGCAGAGGGGACCACAAGGACACACCTGGAAGGGGATCCTGAGCATTGGGAGCCACCAGGACACACCTGGATGGGGATCCTGAGCAGAAGGAACCACCAGGACACATCTGGGTGGGGATCCTGAGCATTGGGAGCCACCAGGACACACCTGGATGGGGATCCTGAGCATTGGGAGCCACCAGGACACACCTGGATGGGGATCCTGAGCATTGGGAGCCACCAGGACACACCTGGATGGGGATCCTGAGCATTGGGAGCCACCAGGACACACCTGGATGGGGATCCTGAGCATTGGGAGCCACCAGGACACACCTGGATGGGGATCCTGAGCATTGGGAGCCACCAGGACACACCTGGATGGGGATCCTGAGCATTGGGAGCCACCAGGACACACCCTGGGGTGAATGGATACAACCAGTTCCCAGCTTTGGAGACCACCCTCCGGGATATGACCCCGGGATGTCCCAGGCAACAGGAGATCCACAACAATGGGTGATTCCCACTGACAAAGCTGCTGCCTGAACCCCGGCTAATTAGCCCCAAATCCCTGTTTTCAGAGCCACGGAGCACACCGAGACCCTCGACACCCCTCGAGGGTTGAGGGCACCTCTGGGAGCCCCCGAACGGCTTTGCTGAGCCACAAATAAATCCCTTTGGAATCCAGCCGGGAATTGCGGCGGGAAATACTCCCCCTCCCGTGAAGGGAAGCAATTCCAAGCTCTTTAACAAGGAAAAAGGGGCCGAACCTTTGTTTAGATGTTAATCTCGAGGGTACCCTGCGGGCAGGGAGCCAGCTGGGCTCTCCCTCCGGTGCCCTCCGAGGGGTCCCTGTTCAAAACTCTCAGAGTTTTAAGACAGCTTGGAACGCCATAAACTCCCCTCTTTCCATTGTTAGAGAGTGATCCCTATGGATCAGAGCCCGCGGGCTGAGCAAGGCAGTGCCCACAGCCGTGCCCACGGGGTGGGGAGCTCTGTCTGTGCCCGCTCAGCCCCCGCCCTGCCAAGGCACAGCCAGACCAACACTCTCTGCTAATGAACTCCTCGAGCGCCTGAAATCGGCAGCTCAGCGCTGTTTGCCAGTGCAGGAAACTTAAAGATGTAATTCCCTCGGCAAGAGCTGAAACGCTGCTCTTTCCAAGCCGACCGAGCTGCTCTTTCCAAGCTGCCCGAGCTGCTCTTTCAAACCCGACCGAGCTGCTCTTTCCAAGCCGACCGAGCTGCTCTTTCAAAGGCGACCGAGCTGCTCTTTCCAAGCTGCCCGAGCTGCTCTTTCCAAGCCGACCGAGCTGCTCTGTCCAAACTGCCCGAGCTGCTCTTCCCGAGCTGCCCGAGCTGTTCTGTCCGAGCTGCCCGAGCTGTTCTGTCCAAGCTGCCCGAGCTGTTCTGTCCAAACTGCCCGAGCTGTTCTGCCCGAGCTGCTCTGTCCAAACTGCCCGAGCTGTTCTGTCCAAACTGCCCGAGCTGTTCTGCCCGAGCTGTTCTGTCCAAGCTGCCCGAGCTGCTCTGTCCAAGCTGCCCGAGCTGTTCTGTCCAAGCTGCCCGAGCTGTTCTGTCCGAGCTGCCCGAGCTGTTCTTCCCAAACTGCCCGAGCTGTTCTTCCCAAGCTGCCCGAGCTGTTCTGTCCAAACTGCCCGAGCTGTTCTGTCCAAGCTGCCCGAGCTGTTCTGTCCAAACTGCCCGAGCTGCTCTGTCCAAACTGTCCGAGCTGCTCTGTCCGAGCTGCCCAAGCTGTTCTGTCCAAGCTGCCCGAGCTGTTCTGTCCAAACTGCCCGAGCTGCTCTGTCCAAACTGTCCGAGCTGCTCTGTCCGAGCTGCCCAAGCTGTTCTGTCCAAGCTGCCCGAGCTGCTCTTCCCAAGCTGCCCGAGCTGTTCTGCCCGAGCTGCCCGAGCTGCTCTGTCCAAACTGCCCGAGCTGCTCTGTCCGAGCTGCCCGAGCTGTTCTGCCCGAGCTGCCCGAGCTGTTCTGTCCAAACTGCCCGAGCTGCTCTTCCCGAGCTGCCCGGAGCTCCCTTCCCCGCCCAGAGGGAACCCCCTGAGCTCTCCTGCTTTTCTCGGCTCGGCCGCGGCTGCCCCGCGTTAATAACGGGGTTCTCAGCCTGCCCTTGTCAGCACTTTGTGTGGCACTCGAGGCCCCTGTGCCCAGTGCCCACCTGGCCCTCTGTGGGGCTCGGGCATGAGGTGGATCTGACGTAGGGTGCAGCTCTGAGGGCTGAAGGGATGCCCCGGGAAGGGAAGCAGAGCTGCTTTGATCCCTTAAATTCAGCTTTCCACGGGGTGCTTTTGGCTCCGGGGGTGCCCACGGGGCAGGGGCAGCCAGAGCTCACGTGCAGCACCCCGTGCCCAGCGTTCCCGGGCTCAGGGGGCATGTCCTGTTGATGTCCCAGTTCCAGGCTCACCAGTCCATGCTGGTCCCTGGGAGAGGAACTGCTCCATCAGCCCTTCCCCTTGGGACAGGAACCCCCGGGTGATCCCCGTGCTGCCGGCCCTGGCCATGCAGGGGTGACCCCAAAGGTCTCCTCTAACCTCGAGTGTGTGAACCAGGAATTAAACTGGCGGTGCCTCATTAACAGCTGTCATTAATAGCTGTCAAACTGTGTCCTCACCAGCGTTATTCCCTCAGCCCCAAACCCACGTGCTGCCACTTGTGCAACCACCTCACAGCGATCCCGGGTCACCCCCGGGGATGCAGGTCCTGCCCAGCACAGCCCCGGGGGCTCCTGGAGGCTCAGCCCACCCTTTCTGCTCCACTCCACGTGCTCCTCCTGCTCCTGCCTCCCAGCACTAAACTCATTTCCCCACCAGGAACTCCCGTGCCAATGGAGGGCTTGGCCAGCAAACAGCACCGAGGGCATTCAGGTGGAAAAATATCCTGCTCTCAGGATAATTGGTGCCCAGTCTGACCTTCACAGGCCTCCAATTAAAATGTATTTAGAGCTTGCAAAAGGTCTGAACCTTCTTCCTTCCTCTGACCCTCCTGAAGCCAAAGGTCTGAACCTTCTTCCTTTGACCCTCCTGGAGCCAAAGGTCTGAACCTTCTTCCTTCCTCTGACCCTCCTGAAGCCAAAGGTCTGAACCTTCTTCCTTTGACCCTCCTGGAGCCAAAGGTCTGAACCTTCTTCCTTCCTCTGACCCTCCTGAAGCCAAAGGTCTGAACCTTCTTCCTCTGACCCCCCTGAAGCCAAAGGTCTGAACCTTCTTCCTTCCTCTGACCCTCCTGAAGCCAAAGGTCTGAACCTTCTTCCTTCCTCTGACCCTCCTGAAGCCAAAGGTCTGAACCTTCTTCCTTCCTCTGACCCCCCTGAAGTCTGCTGGGAGTTCTGTCCTCCAGCCCCAAATCTGTGGTGAAAGGTGGGCACTCACTCTGAGCCCAGCTGGCAAGGGGAGCCAGGGAGGGAGGGTTTTGCCCCATGTGCCACCTGCAGCCCCCAGAGCTGCCCCAGCAGGTGGTTCTCCAGCTGCAGGGGGGCTGAGCCAGGGCCCGGCACTGCCCACCAGGGGCTGGGCACTCCTCAGGTTTCCTTGCAGCAACCAGAGCACACAATGCCAACTTTGTGCCTCCTGTCCTTTGGTGTCACCTGAGCTGCTGGCACGGGGCAGCACTGGGTGGGCACAGACCCTGCCAGGGCCACGTTAACCCCTGCAATCCTCCTCGGCCAAAGGCAGGAGCAGCACCTTGTGCCCTTTTCCAGCCAACACTCCTAAAAGGAGGTTTATTGGATCTCTGATTCCAAGGGCAGCAGGGAAGGGTGGACATTCCTCTCCAACTGAATGAGTGGCAGGAGGAATCACCCCCAGGCTTCTCTGGGAACCCACAACCTGAGGATGTCTCTGCTGTGTTTGGAGAGGCAGGTTGTGAGGAGCCTCTGGAGTGCAGCCCCACAGCCTGGGGGTGCTCCAGGACTTGGGATGAGCCTCAGGGGCAAATAATGTCCCAATGTTGGCTCAGCATTAGGAGCAGGTAATGAGTGTGGGCTTTCAAATGGAGATGAACTCAGGCACGACCTCCTCTGAGTGGGGAAGGCTCTTGGAGCCAAACCTCAGGTGATGGGTGGCCACAGGGACAGCTGATGGGTCCTCTCTGCTGCCCAGAGGAGCTGTGGCTGCCCCATCCCCGGAGGTGTCCAAGGCCAGGTTGGGCAGGGCTTGGAGCAGCCTGGGCTGGTGGGAGGTTTGGTTCAAACTTGGCTGTAACAACACCAAGGTCAGGGGTTCAATCCCCTCTGTGGGCCATTGACTGAAGAGTTGGACTCGATGGTCCTTGTTGTCCCTTCCAGCTCAGAATAGTCTGGGATTCTGTGATTCTGTGAAGGTGTCCCTGCCCATGGGATGAGCTTGGAGGCCCCTTCCCACCCAAACCATTCCAGATTCCATGAGTTTGGACAATCTCAGCTGCTCTGAAGGCCCAGCCTTTCCCTCCTGCCTCCCCTTTTCCCACGCAGTGACCATTTAACCCTGACCCTATTCCAGACATGCTGGGGGATATTTGAGAAGCACCAGGAGATCTCTAAAAAGTCAAGCTATGAACAGTCAGGAATTCAGTCATTAAAACAGTCCAGGAAACCTTCAATCAGCCCCTCTAGGCCTGTGCACCCCCCAGCTGGTGGCCGCCTGTTGGGCACACACGGAGGGGCTCCAAGGAGGAGCTGGGCTGGGAGGAGGGTCTTGCCCTCAGGAGCCACAGCTGGAGGTGCTGGAGGAGTTGGGTGTGGAGAGTCTGGTTGGTGACCCCACTGCAGGTGGCATTTTGTGCCTCTGCCACAGCTCGTCAGTGTCATTACTCCACTAATTAAGTCATCAAACTGCACCCACCTTGGGTGGCCAACACGACCCTGAACATGAACCACAGGAGCACAAGGACATGCAATCCCTGAGGCTGGCAAAGCCCTCCCAGCCCATGGAGCCCACCCTGTGCCCGATGCCCACCTTGGCAAAGCCCTCCCAGCCCATGGAGCCCACCCTGTGCCCGATGCCCACCTTGGCCAAGCCCTGCCAGCCCATGGAGCCCACCCTGTGCCCAATGCCCACCTTGGCAAAGCCCTCCCAGCCCATGGAGCCCACCCTGTGCCTGATGCCCACCTTGGCAAAGCCCTCCCAGCCCATGGAGCCCACCCTGTGCCTGATGCCCACCTTGGCAAAACTCTCCCAGCCCATGGAGCCCACCCTGTGCCTGATGCCCACCTTGGCAAAACTCTCCCAGCCCATGGAGCCCACCCTGTCCCCGATGCCCACCTTGTCCCCCAGCCCAGAGCACTCAGTGCCACAGCCAGTCCTGCCTTGGGCACCTCCAGGGCTGGGCACTCCAACCCTCACTGGGCAGCCCCTGCCAGTGCCTTCCCCCCCTTTCCAGGCAGGAATTCCTCCTGAAGTCCAACCTGCCCTTGCCCTGGCACAGCCTGAGGCTGTGCCCTCTGCCCCGTGTTGTGGGGGCAGTGGGGTCTGGGGGGCCGTGCAGGAGCTCTGAAGAGCCCCAGCCTGGCACCACATTCCCTTGGGATCTTTGTCCCCCCCCGGGGGACAGTGAATTCCTTTTCTTCCCTAAAGATCAGGAAAAGAGATGAAATCCCCATCCCCAGGAGCAACACAGACACAACAGACTCGTCTCAGCCCCACTAAGACAAGACAAAGAGCTGCAAATGCACAATTAATTCCCTTGAATTCCCTGACAACCACATTTCCCACAAAGAATCGCAATTTAAACCACCCGATGGAGCTGGCAAAGCCCTGCCATAAACTTGGGCAAAGGTGCCCATGCCAAGGGGTGCCCTGGGCCCTGCTGAGCTGGGGGCTATTCCAGCCTCTGAGCAGGACCCTCCCCATCACAAAACTTCACTCCTGTTCCCTGCCTAAAATTCCTAAATTCTTTTCACCACGCTGGGTGTGCAGTCCCACTGCTTTAATTAAAGGCATGAATTCCTAATTGCTCAGCTAATTGCTGTGTCTGAAAAGGGAGGGCCGTGCAGGACCTTCCCTGCACCCACACCCGTTTGACCTCCCTCAAGCCCCGAGGTCTGAGGAGGAAAGGAAAAAAGGAAGGGTAAGTTAAGTGTGTTTTGTGCCAGAGGTGGAGCTTTGTGTTTGTGTCACCCACCCCCTGAACCTGCAGGGCATCACATCCTGCCAAGAAAACACCACATTCTGGGGGGAATAAAAAAGCCATTCCCAGAAATCCAGACTTCCACTTAAAACCTGAGGAATTTGGGAAGAAATTCCATGCTTTGTCCTTGGCTGGGTGAATAAACTAAACTCTCCCGAGGACACGGTGCTGGTGAAGCTGATGCGGGAGGACATCCCTGTTTCCCACCTGCCCGGGGAGGTCCATCCCCTCCCATCAGGGGCTGTCCTGGGGCTTTTCCAGCACTGCCGTGGGACACACGGGGGTGCAGGGGGAGGTTTCTCTCCCTCCCCCGCCGCGAGCAGAGGGTGGGGACAGGGAAGCGGAGGTGACATTGCCCAGGCTTGGAGCCAGGATGAGGCAAGGACAGAGGGAGGTGCTGGGTCTCCTCTGTGCCACCTCTGCCCCTCCTCAGCGCGGGGCTGGTTTCGGAGTGATTCAGAGAGAAACAAACCCAGGCAGAGCCGGAGAGAGGAAAACCCTCCCTGTGTCCCGCAGGAGTCCTGGAAAAGCGGGGCTGGAGGGGCACGAAGTGCTGAGCCCACCACGAGCCTCTCCCAGGGCTCACAGGGTCCACTTTGCCCCGTGCTGTGCCCACACCCAGCCCCTTCCCTGCTCCACTTTGCCCCGTGCTGTGCCCGCTGTGCCCACACCCAGCCCCTTCCCTGCTCCAGTTTGCCCCGTGCTGTGCCCACAGCCAGCCCTTTCCCGCTCCAGTTTGCCCCGCGCTGTGCCCGCTGTGCCCACACCCAGCCCCTTCCCTGCTCCAGTTTGTCCCGTGCTGTGCCCGCTGTGCCCACACCGAGCCCCTTCCCTGCTCCAGTTTGCCCCGTGCTGTGCCCGCTGTGCCCACACCCAGCCCCTTCCCTGAGTGCCCCGCGGAAATCCCGAGGGGAACGCGGGTCTGGGCGAGCTGTGGGGCGATGTGCGGGGAGGGAATTTGGGGTGCCCGCGGCCAAACCTGCCCTCCTCATCCTGCCCAGGGGCACCAACACCATCCCACAGGACTCCAGCACCGCCAAAGGAGCTTCACCTGCTCGCGGGCGAGGAGGAGGAGGAGGAGGAGGAGGAGGAGGAGGAGGCGAGGGCGGGGGTTGCCGGCGTCCCTCGGAGCCTCCTCGGCAGCCGCAGGTGGAAAGCCCGGCCCTGCCCTCCCTCCCGTCCCCGCACTGCCCCTGCCAGGCTCCTGCCCTCCCTCCCGTCCCCGCACTGCCCCTGCCAGGCTCCTGCCCTCCCTCCCGTCCCCGCACTGCCCCTGCCAGGCTCCTGCCCTCCCTCCCGTCCCCGCACTGCCCCTGCCAGGCTCCTGCCCTCCCTCCCGTCCCCGCAGATGCCCCTGCCAGGCTCCTGCCCTCCCTCCCGTCCCCGCAGGTACCCCTGCCAGGCTCCTGCCCGGCCCTGCCCTCCCTCCCGTCCCCGCACTGCCCCTGCCAGGCTCCTGCCCGGCCCTGCCCTCCCTCCCGTCCCTGCACTGCCCCTGCCAGGCTCCTGGCAGGCTCCTGCCCTCCCTCCCGTCCCCGCAGATGCCCCTGCCAGGCTCCTGGCAGGCTCCTGCCCTCCCTCCCGTCCCCGCAGGTGCCCCTGCCAGGCTCCTGCCCTCCCTCCTTCCCCGCAGGTGCCCTTGCCAGGCTCCTGCCAGGCTCCTGCCCTCCCTCCCGTCCCCGCAGGTGCCCCTGCCCGGCCCTGCCCTCCCTCCCGTCCCCGCAGATGCCCCTGCCAGGCTCCTGCCCTCCCTCCCGTCCCCGCAGATGCCCCTGCCAGGCTCCTGCCCTCCCTCCCGTCCCCGCAGATGCCCCTGCCAGGTTCCTGCCCTCCCTCCCGTCCCCGCAGGTGCCCCTGCCAGGCTCCTGCCAGGCTCCTGCCCTCCCTCTCGTCCCCGCAGGTGCCCCTGCCAGGCTCCTGCCCTCCCTCCCATCCCCGCAGATGCCCCTGCCAGGCCCCTGCCAGTCTCCTGCCCTCCCTCCCGTCCCCGCAGGTGCTCCTGCCAGGCTCCTGCCCGGCCCTACCTGCGGATGCCCCCAGCTGTTCCTGTCCCCACAGCTGGACGCGCAGCTCTCCAGGGCGGTTCTGCTCCCCCGTGGGCTCCCGGCTGGCAGCGCGGGCGGCTGTGGGCACAGCTGAGCCCTCACCTGAGCCCTCCTCACCTGCCGAGGGCCGGCTCCGGGAAGCCAAGCCTTGTTTTGAGGAGGAGACTTGGGTGTGTTTTGCGCTTCGGGGGAATCAAACAGGTTTCTCCGTTCGGTCGGCACGGCCTCTCCTCTGCATTCCTGGCATTCTCCGGCTAATGCCACCTTCCCCAGCGCTGGGGGCTGGTGGGGCAGCAGGGAGAAGCCCCCCAGCTCTCATGCCACCCGATTCCCACTCAGGATAAGCAGTGCCAGGCAGGCTGGTCCCCCAGGAAGGGAGAGCAGGGACCCCCGTGCCACTCAGGTACCCGCTGTCCAGCAGTGGTGCCCAGGCAGGACCAGGGACTGGACTGGGGCTCTAATTAGCCCTCACCAGTGATTGTCTAGGTCTAACTCATTAATGAGGTCCACAGGGGTGATTATCACAGAGGAAATTGCCAGGCATCCTCCTCTTCCTCCCTTTATTTCCCTTTCTAATTGCTCTGCTCACCACAAGGTCCCCGAGGCCCAGCTTTGGTGACTGTGGGCACAGCCAGAGCTTTGGGCACACTCTGTGCCCATTCCCAAGGACTGGCAGGTGAGGACTGAATTTAGAGCCCTCCTAGGGAGTCAGAGCTTCAGCCTGGAACTGTCACAGGATGGTGAGAATCACAGAACCTTGGAATGGTTTGGGTTGGAGGGACCTTAAAGCTCATCCTCTTCCATCCCTGCCATGGGCAGGGACACCTCCCACCAGCCCAGGGTGCTCCAAGCCCTGTCCAGCCTGGCCTTGGACACTCCCAGGGATGGGGCAGCCACAGCTTCTCTGGGCACCTGTGCCAGGGCCTGCCCACCCTCCCAGCCAGGAATTCCTTCCCAATATCCCATCTATCCCTGCCCTCACTGGGAAGCCATTCCCTGTGTCCTGTCCCTCCATTCCTTGTCCCCAGTCCCTCCTCAGCTCTCCTGGAGCCCCTTTAGGCCCTGGAAGGGTCTCTCAGGTGTCCCTGGAGCCTTCCCTTCTCCAGGTGACCCCCCAGCTCTCCCAGCCTGGCTCCAAAGGAGCTCCAGCCCTGGAGCATCTCCAGGGCCTCCTCTGGACCTGCCCTAAAAGCAGCAGGTGAAGTCCCAACCCAGCCCCCACCAGGACTTAAAGTCAAACTCCCCGAGCTGAGCCAAGCCGGGCCGCGCCAGGCTGTGCCAGGGTTTTCATAGAATCATAGAATGGATTGGGTTGGAAAAGCCCTCTGAGATCATCAAGTCCAACCCTTGATCCAACCCCACTGTGATCACCAGCCCAGGGCACGGAGTGCCCTGGGCTGGTGATCACAGTGGGGTTGGATCAAGACGTGGTTGGATCAAGACATGGTGGATCTCACTCAGTGCCACATTCATAGAATCACAGAATCATGGAATGGATTGGGTTGGAAAAGACCTCCGAGATCATCAAGTCCAACCCTTGGTCCAACTCCAGTCCCTTTCCCAGATCATGGCACTCAGTGCCACAGCCAAGCTCAGTTGAAAAACCTCCAGGGATGGGGAATCCACCCCCTCTCTGGGCAGCCCATTCCAATCCCTGAGCACTCTCTCTGCAAAGAATTTCTTTCTGATCTCCAACTTCAATTTCCCCTGGCAGAGCTTGAGCCCATCGTGCCCCCTTGTCCTATTGCTGAGTGCCTGGGAGAAGAGACCAACCCCCAGCTGGCCAGAACTTCCCTTCAGGCAGTTCCAGACAGTGCTGAGGTCACCTCTGAGCCTCCTCTTCTCCAGCCTGAACACCCCCAGCGCCACAGCCGCGATGCCACCAGGGGGTTTGGGACATTATCGCGATACTGCGGCCTCGGATCTGCCTCGCTGAGCCCTCAGGCAGCAGCACCATCCCCAGCATCCCCACCATCCCCATCCCCACCATCCCATCCCCACCATCCCTGCCATCCCCACCATCCCCACCATCCCATCCCCACCATCCCCATCCCCACCATTCCCACTACCCCCACCATCCCCGCCATCCCCACCATCCCCATCCCCACCACCTCCACCACCCCCACCATCCCCATCCCCACCATCCCCACCATCCCCACCATCCCCACCATCCCCACCATCCCCATCCCCACTATCCCCACCACCCCCACCATCCCCATCCCCACCATCCCCGCCATCCCCCCCATCACCCCCATCCCCACCATCCCCACCATCCCCACCATCCCCACCATCCCCACCATCCCCATCCCCACCATCCCCACCATCCCCACCATCCCATCCCCACCATCCCCACCATCCCCACCATCCCCATCCCCACCATCCCCATCCCCACCATCCCCACCATCCCCACCATGCCCCCCATCCCCACCATCCCCACCATCCCCACCATCCCCACCATCCCCACCATCCCCACCACCCCCACCATCCCCATCCCTGCCCATCCCCACCATCCCCACCATCCCCATCCCTGCCCATCCCCACCATCCCCACCATCCCCATCACCCCCATCCCCACCATCCCCACCATCCCCACCATCCCCACCATCCCCATCCCCACCATCCCCACCATCCCCACCATCCCCACCATCCCCACCATCCCATCCCCACCATCCCATCCCCACCATCCCTGCCATCCCCACCATCCCCACCATCCCCATCATCCCCACCATCCCCACCATCCCCATCCCCACCATCCCCACCATCCCCACCATCCCCACCATCCCCTCCATCCCCACCATCCCATCCCCACCATCCCCACCATCCCCACCATCCCTGCCATGCCCATCCCCATCCCCACCATCCCCACCATCCCCACCATCCCCATCCCCACCACCCCCACCATCCCCACCATCCCCACCATCCCCATCCCCACCAGGCTGGGCTGAGCTCCAGCGATCCCAGCGCAGATAAGCGGGAGAGAAGGCGGAATATTGGGAACCCCACCCTGAGAGCTCCGGGAGGGCACCGGGGTGGGTGCCCAGCTCGGGGAGCTCCAGAGGGCTGGTGTGGGCTGTTCAAACACTGCCCAGCCCCTGCCCTGGCCGAGCAGCCTCCGCAGGGCTCCAGCTGACAGGGCAGCTTTATTTTCGGTCATCCCTGACTCATCCCAGCGTTTGCTGAAGGTTTGTCCATGTTCTCTCCTGAAACAGGAGTGACTAATCAGCTGGCCTGGCCAGCCCTGCAGGTACAAGAGCTCCTCAAACATGCAGAAGGACACTCAGAGTCCAGGGACTGTCTTTTTAACAGACTGTTCCACAAGGATTGTTCAAAACCTGAGGACAAATAATAAAAAGGCACCTGTTTTGAGCACCTGAGTATTAAACACTGGAAGAAAAGGATGAGGAGATGCCAAACCAACACACCCAGGAGGTGCTCTAAGAGATGCATCCCCCAGTGTGGCCAGCAGGGCAGGGGAGATTCTGCCCCCTCTGCCCCCCTCAGGGGGCACCTGCAGAGCTGCCCCAGCCCTGGGGAACAACAGCACAAGGACGTGGAGCTGCTGGAGAGGCCAGAGGGGGCACCAGGATGGGCAGAGGATGGAGCAGCTCTGCTGGGAGGAAAGGCTGGCACAGCTGGCATTGTCCAGCCTGGAGAGGAGAAGCTTTGGGGTGACCCAACTGGGGCCTTCCAGGACCTGAAGCATGACAAGATAGATGGGAGAGACTATTTACAAGGACCTGGAGTGGCAGGACAAGAGGAATGGCTTTCCACTGCCAGAGGGCAGGGGTAGATGGGATACTGGGAGGGAATTCTACCCTGGGAGGGTGGGCAGGCCCTGGCACAGGTGCCCAGAGAAGCTGTGGCTGCCCCATCCCTGGGAGTGTCCAAGGCCAGGTTGGACAGGGCTTGGAGCAGCCTGGGCTGGTGGGAGGCTGGAACTGGATGGGCTTTCAGGTCCCTCCCAATCCAAACCAGTCTGGGGTTCTCTGATTTGTGCACTGCAATCCTGGGGTCCCTCCAGAGCTGAGGGTCCCTCCCAAGGCTCCTCCAAGGACATCACTCTGCCATGGCACCAGCCTGTCCCTGCAGTGGGACCTGGCACTGACCCAGCAGCTCCACTGGGGTCCCTCCCACCTGTTCTGAAGCGGTGCCACCCTCCCCATCAGGGCAGGTCCTCACCAAGGGCAGCACCATGTCCCCAGTCACAGCACCCCCAGCACCAGGGCTGCCAAACCCCACCTTCTGAGGGAAGGGGGAGCAGGAAGACTCTTCCAGCCACGCCTGTGGCTGAACAGGAGCAGAGAAGGGGGGGCTCCAACATCAGGGACCTCTCGGTGTGGGGGTTCCCCAAATAACAGCCAGAAAGAGAGAAAGCACCTTGGAAAGTCTGGGGGTCTCCAGAACTGTCTTCCAGGCCTGGTGGAACATGGAATGGGACCTTCAATCTCTCTCACATGGATTAGGACAACAGCAGAGGGGCAGAGATCAGACCCCATGGAATATGAATTAATGTTATAGATGTTCAATTACAATCATGAACACCAGAGCTCCATCTTTTATTTCCCACTAAGGCAAGAGAGGAACACACTTTTTTTCCTTTTTCTTTTTCCTCCTCTGGAAAAGGCTTTTCATCCCCTTGGTTGAGTTCAGCAGCCCTGGCCAGCCCTGCAGGCAGCTCAGCCTGAGCTGGGAGCTCACACCCAGCTCACAAAGCACCTCCAGCAGCTCCAGCAGGGAGGGACAACCCACCCCAAAGCAGCTGGTGTGGATTATCCCACACCACTCCGTGCCCTGGGCTGGTGATCACAGTAGGGTTGGATCAAGACGTGGTTGGATCAAGACATGGTGATCACAGTAGGGTTGGATCAAGACATGGTTGGATCAAGACATGGTTGGATCAAGACATGGTGGATTCTCACTCAGTGCCACATCCATAGAATGACAGAATCATGGAATGGATTGGGTTGGAAAAGACCTCCGAGATCATCAAGTCCAACCCTTGGTCCAACTCCAGTCCCTTTACCAGATCATGGCACTCAGTGCCACGGCCAAGCTCAGCTGAAAAACCTCCAGGGATGGGGAATCCACCCCCTCTCTGGGCAGCCCATTCCAATCCCTGAGCACTCTCTCTGCAAAGAATTTCTTTCTGTTGTCCAACCCAAACCTTCTCTGGCAGAGCTCGAGCTGTGCCCTCTTGTTCTCCTGGGAGAAGAGACCAACCCCCAGCTGGGTACAAGATCCTGTCAGGGAGTTGTGGGGAGTGGGAAAGTTTAAGTGTTTTAGTAACAAGTACAAGCTGCTCTCGGAGGGAGGGCAGGAATGACTTGGTGGAAACCCCTTCCCATAGAAGTGCCTGTTGGGTCTCCAGAGCTGAGCAGGTTCCTGGTAGCCAAGCCTGTTCCTGAAGGGGTTGGGGCTGCCCCTCTGACCCAGCAGGGTCACACAACCTGGTTTACCCCCCTCTCCCTGGGCAGGGGCACCCTGTGCTACTCAGGGCACTTTTGTTTCTGCTTTGAAGTTGTTTTTCTGACCTAAATGCTGTGAGTCCTTTCAATCTTCTCCTCTCAGGCAATCTCCCCACCCTTGAGAAGTTTCTGTGGCTGCAGCTTCCTCATGTGATGTCATTCCACCTGTCACTGATGCCAATCCTTCTGTGATGCCATTCCCAGCTCTCCCGGATGCCAATCCTTGTGTGATGCCATTCCCACCTCTCATGGATGCCAATCCTTGTGTGATGCCATTCCCACCTCTCATGGATGCCAATCCTTGTGTGATGCCATTCCCACCTCTCATGGATGCCAATCCTTGTGTGATGCCATTCCCACCTCTCATGGATGCCAATCCTTGTGTGATGCCATTCCCAGCTCTCCCTGATGCCAACTGATCTGCTTTGCAGGGCACAGAGGGTACCAGGGAGGCACAGAGAGTACCAGGGAGGCACAGAGGGCACCAGGGAGGCACAGAGAGTACCAGGGAGGCACAGAGGGTACCAGGGAGGCACTGAGGGCACCAGGGAGGCACTGAGGGCACCAGGGAGGCACAGAGAGTACCAGGGAGGCACAGAGGGCACCAGGGAGGCACAGAGAGTACCAGGGAGGCACAGAGAGTACCAGGGAGGCACTGAGGGCACCAGGGAGGCACAGAGGGTACCAGGGAGGCACAGAGAGTACCAGGGAGGCACAGAGGGTACCAGGGAGGCACTGAGGGCACCAGGGAGGCACAGAGAGTACCAGGGAGGCACAGAGGGCACCAGGGAGGCACTGAGGGCACCAGGGAGGCACAGAGAGTACCAGGGAGGCACAGAGGGCACCAGAGAGGCACTGAGGGCACCAGGGAGGCACTGAGGGTACCAAAGGGGCACTGAGGGCACCAGGGAGGCACAGAGAGTACCAGGGAGGCACTGAGGGCACCAGGGAGGCAGAGGAGCAGCAGGGTAACAAGGCCCAAGCAGTGCCAGCCCTGGGACATCTCCCCAGGACCGGGGTGTTGGTGCTTTCCTTGTAGAGGCCATCCCAGGGGAATCCATTGCCTGGTAAATCAGGCTTGAATTTACCTCCAGCTTTTCCAGACAGTGATGGTTTTCCCTGGAACTGGAGGCCAAGGCTCCTTCCTGCTGCTCCTCCCCTGCTCAGGAGTGTGTGTGTGTCCCTGGAGAAGGTTGTGCTGGTGCAACAGGACATTCCTCCTGCCCTGGGCTGGGTTCCTTGGCACACCTGCCTGGCAGCTTTGCCAGCCCCTCTTGGATCTGCTCAGGGCCGATTTCTAAAGGGCATTTTGTGTTGTGGAGCTCAGCACAGGCAGGGTCTGCTCCAGAGCTGTGCAGGTGCCCTGGGCTGTGCCCAGGTGGGGCTGGTGCTGCCAGGGACACCGAGTTTGGTGCCTTTCTCCCAAAGCCTCATGGACTTCTCAGTATTTAACTCACACCCTCTGCATGTTGAATGTCTCCCTCACATAAATCTGGGGCCTTTATCCCCAATCCTCTTGCAGAAGGTGGGGAGATGATGATGCTCCTGCTCTGATTGTCTCTGATTGCCTTTCCCTCCAACCTTCCTGGTCTCCTTTCAGCCCCCTCTCTGGGGTGACCTGTCCTGCTGTTCCAGCAGCCCCATGGCTGCTCTTCCAGGTGTCCCTGGTGTTCCAGCTGTCCCTGCTGTCCCTGCTGTTCCAGGTGTCCCTGCTGTTCCAGCTGTCCCTGGTGTTCCAGCTGTCCCTGCTGTCCCTGCTGTTCCAGGTGTCCCTGCTGTTCCAGCTGTCCCTGCTGTTCCAGCTGTCCCTGGTGTCCCTGGTGTTCCAGGTGTCCCTGCTGTTCCAGGTGTCCCTGGTGTCCCTGCTGTTCCAGGTGTCCCTGCTGTTCCAGCTGTCCCTGGTGTTCCAGCTGTCCCTGCTGTCCCTGCTGTTCCAGGTGTCCCTGCTGTTCCAGGTGTCCCTGGTGTTCCAGGTGTCCCTGCTCTTCCAGGTGTTCCTGGTGTTCCAGGTGTCCTTGGTGTTCCAGGTGTCCCAGGTGTTCCTGGTGTTCCAGGTGTCCCAGGTGTCCCTGGTGTTCCAGGTGTCCCTGGTCTACTTGGTGTCCCTGGTGTCCTTGGTGTTCCAGGTGTCCCTGCTGTTCCAGGTGTCCCTGGTGTCCCTGCTGTTCCAGGTGTCCCTGCTGTTCCAGCTGTCCCTGGTGTTCCTGCTGTTCCAGGTGTCCCTGCTCTTCCAGGTGTTCTTGGTGTTCCAGGTGTTCCTGGTGTTCCAGATGTCCCTGGTGTCCCTGGTGTTCCAGGTGTCCCTGGTGTTCCAGCTGTCCCTGGTGTCCTTGGTGTTCCAGGTGTCCCAGGTGTCCCTGGTGTTCCAGGTGTCCCTGGTGTTCCAGCTGTCCCTGGTGTCCCTGGTGTCCCTGGTGTCCTTGGTGTTCCAGCTGTCCCTGATGTCCCTGGTGTCCTTGGTGTTCCAGGGCAAGGATTGAACTTCATGACCTCAGAGGTCTTTTCCAACCCAATCCATTCTATGATTCTATTCTATGTTTTTGGGGTGGTTTTTTTTCAGTATTTCCCAGCCAGGAAAGATTCCCCAAGGCCAGTGCAGAGCTCTGAGCTGCCCTGGCACATCTCCTGCCTCTGAGCCCTGGCACATCTCCTGCCTCTGAGCCCTGGCACTGCAGTGGGTGACCCGGCAGAGCTGGGGCTTTGCAGAGGTGACACGGACACCAAGCAGCGCTGGCAGGAGCAGGAGGCTGTAAAACCACTACACCCATTTGTTACGAGGGAGCCCAACTGGTTTTTCCCGAGGTGTCACTGCCAGGCGGTGCCAGAGTGGCAGAGCTCACCTTCCTCATGGCAGGGAAGGTCCATCCCTGCTTATCCCAGGAGGGAACACCTCAGTCATAGAATCACAGAATCAGGGAATCAGCTGGATTGGAAGAGACCTCTGAGATCATCAACTCCAACCCTTGGTCCAACCCCACTGTGATCACCAGATCATGGCACTCAGTGCCACATCCAGTCCCATCTTAGAAACCTCCAGGGATGGGGAATCCACCCCCTCTCTGGGCAGCCCATTCCAATGCCTGAGCACTCTCTCTGCAAAGAATTTCTTTCTGCTCTCCAACTTCAATTTCCCCTGGCAGAGCTTGAGCCCATCGTGCCCCCTTGTCCTATTGCTGAGTGCCTGGGAGAAGAGACCAACCCCCACCTGGCCAGAACTTCCCTTCAGGCAGTTCCAGACAGTGCTGAGGTCACCTCTGAGCCTCCTCTTCTCCAGCCTGAACACCCCCAGCTCCCTCAGCCTCTCCCCATAGGGCTTGTGCTCCAGTCCCTTCTCCAGCCTCGTTGCTCTTCTCAGTTGGGTTGGAAGAGACCTCTGAGATCATCAAATCCAACCCTTGATCCAACCCCACTGTGATCACCAGCCCAGGGCACAGAGTGGGGCACAGAGTGGGGCACAGAGTGGGGCACTCTGTGCCCTGGGCTGGTGATCACAGTGGGGTTGGATCAAGACATGTTGGATTCTCTGTCCCTGGAGGTGTTTCAGAGGACACTCAGTGCCACATCCAGTCCCTTCTCCAGCCTCGTTGCTCTTCTCTGGCCCCGCTCCAGCCCCTCAATCTCTTTCCTGACCTGAGGGGCCCAGAACTGAACACAACACTCCAGGTGTGGCCTCCCCAGTGCTGAGTCCAGGGGAAGGGTCACTGCCCTGGGCCTGCTGCCACCCCATTGCTGAGCCAGGCCAGGATGCCATTGGCCTTCTTGCCCACCTGGGCACACTCTGCTGGCTCATCTTCAGCCTCCTGTCAATCCAACCCCCAGGTCCCTTTGCCCCTGTCCCTCTCCAGCCACTCTGTGCCCACCCTGTGCTGCTGCAGGGGGTTGGTGTGGCCAAAGGGCAGGACCTGCACTTGGCCTTGGTGAACCTCATCCCGTTGGAATCAGCCCATCCCTCCAGCCTGTGCAGGTCCCTCTGCAGAGCCCTCCTGCCCTCCAGCCTGTCCTGGTCCCTCTCCAGGTCCCTCCTGCCCTCCAGCCTGTGCAGGTCCCTCTGCAGAGCCCTCCTGCCCTCCAGCCTGTGCAGGTCCCTCTGCAGGTCCCTCCTGCCCTCCAGCCTGTGCAGGTCCCTCTGCAGAGCCCTCCTGCCCTCCAGCACCTCAACACTCCCTCCCAACTTGGTGTCTTCTGCCAACTTGCCAACTTGGACTCAATCCCCTCACCTAAATCATGACTAAAGGTGTTGAACAGGACTGTGCCAATCCGCATGGACACACCTGCACAGAAGCACAGGAGCAGTAGCAGGCACAGAGTGGGCTGTCAGCAAGCCCAGGGCACAGGGGAGGGCTGGCCAGGTGCCATCCCCAGCCAGAGCACCACCCGTGCCAGGGGGAGTGGCCGCCCCTCCGCCGGGCGCTGTGGCAAGAGGGGAGATGCTGATTCGCGTCCCATCCCCAGCTCAGCAGTTTCCTCCGGGCTCCGGGGCAAACAAGCTGCTTTCCCTCCCCCTGAGAAGGCTCAGGTTGCCCCACCCTCACCCCCGTGGGCCTGGCACCTTCCCGGGGCTTGCACAAGGCTCAGTGAAACTCGGGAGGAATCCTGTGGGTGCAGAGCCCAGCCCGCTCCTGCCGGGTGGGTGGGCACAGCCCAGTGCCCGCCGCTGCCCCCGGAATGGGCACACTGGGAGCTGCAGAGCCAAGGGGCACCGCCCTCCCACGGCTTCCCAAGAAGCTGTTGGAACACTGGGATGTGCCCCAGAACCCTGTGATTCCATCCAGGCAGGATGCAAACCTTATCCTGCACCCAAACCTCACGGAATCCTGGAATGGTTTGGGTTGGGAGGGACCTGCCACCAGCCCAGGGTGCTCCAAGCCCTGTCCAGCCTGGCCTTGGGCACCTCCTGCATGCCCAGCCCAGCTGGATGCAGCTCCCCCCGGGGCTCTGGGCCTTTCTGTGCTCACTGCACATGCCAGAGCTTTTCTGACCAGATTTTCCATCAGTTTTCCCTCTTTCCTGTCTCCAGTGCCACCCCCAAGCCACCCTTTTTCCTTTCTGGAGGTGTGTGTGGACAGGAGCTCCCCCCACCCTCCAGGGGCAGGACTGGAAGGAATTCCTTGGTTTGTACAACCCTCCTGAGCTCGTTGCCTTTGCAATCCCTCTGTAAAAGGGGTTCTTGGTTGCCTTCACTCCACCCAGAGAAGTCCTTTTATTCCTCCCTCCCTTTCTCTTCTCCAGGATAAGCAACAGATCTCTCCTTGATCTCTCCCACTGCCACAACCAGTCTCAGGTCAGCAAAATGAGGAGCTGCAGCCAGAAAAAGCCAGGAGAGCTGAGTGAGAGAGATGAGAAGAGTGACAAGAGTGCTCCAGGGAACTCTTTGAAGGCTTGAGGAGCTCCTGCTGAGTGTTGCTGACAAGGACAGATTGCACCTGACCTTGGCCCTGGAGATCTGGGAGGAAAACTGGATAATGGCACTTTCCCTTCCCAGCCTCCTGCTGGCCTGGCACACACACGATGCAGGATGGGAATCCAAGAGTGGTTTGGGTTGGGAGGACCTTAAAGCCCACCCAGTGCCAGAGACTGCTCTCCTGGGATCAGCCACTGGCTCCAGACAGCTCAGCCCGGATTTATTGGGGTGTCAGGGGGTGAAATGACCCCAAGTCGATCATAAAACTCAGTGGGGTGTCCTGAAGGGTTGAAAAGTCAATGTTTGTGTGGGAGCTCTTGGCTTGGAACAGCCCATGGCATGAAGTTGTGGCAACTGCTCATCAGATGCAAAGGGAATGGCAGAAGGAACCTGCTGATGGACCAGGGCTGGTCCTGGAACCAGAGACACATCGAATGGTTTGGGTTGGAAGGGACCTTAAAGCCCCCCCAGTGCCACCCCTGCCATGGGCAGGGACACCTCCCACCAGCCCAGGGTGCTCCCCCTGTCCAGCCTGGCCTGGGACACTCCCAGGGAAGGGGCAGCCACAGCTGCTCTGCCCAACCTGTGCCAGGGCCTGCCCACCCTCCCAGCCAGGAATTCCTTCCCTACATCCCCATCTGAACTTGCCCTCTGGCAGTGGGATGCCATTTCCTCTTGTCCTGTCCCTCCAGGCCCTTGTAAATGGTCTCTCTCCATCTTTCTTCTCACACTTCAGGTCCGGGAAGGCCACAATTAGGTCACCCTGGAAGGCCACAATTAGGTCACCCTGAAACCTTCTCTTCTCCAGGCTGAGCAATCCCTATTGACCCAGTTTTTCCTCCCAGCAGAGCTGCTCCATCCTCTGATGGTCACCTTGGTGGCCTCCTCCAACAGGTCCTTCCTGTGCTGAGGAGGTGCCACAGCAAATTGATACCAGGCAGGAAAGAACAGAAGGATCTCGTTGGCTTGGCCAAGAAAACAAGACGGGATTTATGCTCATTAGGATGAGAATATTAATTGAGAGGAGGAGGCTGGAGCAGGGATGGAAGCAAGGACAAAGCAAGGTTCTCCTGCATTGTGGCCAGGGGTAGAGGCACAGTCAGGCTCCAGCAGGGCAGCAATCCCTGTTTACCTGTGCTTGGGCAACAGCAGCTCGTCAGCAGCCAAAAGCAGCGCCCTAATTATAGGGAGAGCCACCAACCCAGCCTGGGTGTGACACCTGGGCCTCCCTCCCTGCCCTGCCCAGCCCAGGGAACTGCTCCCCCCAGCCCAGAAGAGCCCTGGGTTACCCTCCCTGGGTGAGGGCACCACCCCCTGCCTCCTGCCCTCATCCCCCTGCCCTGAACTTCCAGGGCATCTTGTTTGGGGAGCACCTTCTGGTGGTGCCTCCAGCTCTTCCCTTGAGAGGCCTCCAGGGACAGGGGAAGATGAGGAACCCTCCCCTGGAACTGTGTCCAAGGACTGGCAGATCTTGGGGACAGATTGGAGCTGCAGGGCAGGGCTGGCTGGGAAGTGCCATCCAGAGGCCAGAGGTGCCTTTGCTGTGGCTGCACTTCAGGAGTGTGGGGTTGGATCCTTCTGCTCCAGCACAGCCCCACGCCCTGCCCACCTCCTGGGGGAGGGCAGTGCCATCCCTGCTCCCAGAGGGACAGGGGGGTCATCCCTGCTCCCAGGAGGGCAATGCCATCCCTGCTCCCAGGAGGGCAGTGCCATTCCTGTTCCCAGGGCACTGCCATCCCTGCTCCCAGGGCAGTGCCATCCCTGCTCCCAGGAGGGCAGTGCCATCCCTGTTCCCAGGAGGGCAGTGCCATCCCTGCTCCCAGGAGCACAGTGCCATCCCTGCTCCCAGGAGCACAGTGCCATCCCTGCTCCCAGGGCAGTGCCATTCCTGCTCCCAGCAGGGCAGTGCCATCCCTGCTCCCAGGAGGGCAGTGCCATCCCTGCTCCCAGGGGCACAGTGCCATCCCTGCTCCCAGGAGCACAGTGCCATCCCTGCTCCCAGGGCAGTGCCATTCCTGCTCCCAGCAGGGCAGTGCCATCCCTGCTCCCAGGAGGGCAGTGCCATCCCTGCTCCCAGGGGCACAGTGCCATCCCTGCTCCCAGGAGCACAGTGCCATCCCTGCTCCCAGGGCAGTGCCATTCCTGCTCCCAGCAGGGCAGTGCCATCCCTGCTCCCAGGAGGGCAGTGCCATCCCTGCTCCCAGGGCAGTGCCATCCCTGCTCCCAGGAGGGCAGTGCCATCCCTGCTCCCAGGGCAGTGCCATTCCTGCTCCCAGCAGGGCAGTGCCATCCCTGCTCCCAGGAGGGCAGTGCCATCCCTGCTCCCAGGGCAGTGCCATCCCTGCTCCCAGGGGCACAGTGCCATCCCTGCTCCCAGAAGGGCACAGTGCCATCCCTGCTCCCAGGAGGGCAGTGCCATCCCTGCTCCCAGGAGGGACAGTGCCATCCCTGCTCCCAGGGGCACAGTGCCATCCCTGCTCCCAGGAGGGCAGTGCCATCCCTGCTCCCAGGGGCACAGTGCCATCCCTGCTCCCAGGAGGGCAGTGCCATCCCTGTTCCCAGGGGCACAGTGCCATCCCTGCTCCCAGGAGGGCAGTGCCATCCCTGCCCCCAGGGCAGTGCCATCCCTGCTCCCAGGAGGGCAGTGCCATCCCTGCTCCCAGGGCAGTGCCATCCCTGCTCCCAGGAGGGCAGTGCCATCCCTGCTCCCAGGGCAGTGCCATCCCTGCTCCCAGGAGGGCAGTGCCATCCCTGTTCCCAGGAGGGCAGTGCCATCCCTGTTCCCAGGGCAGTGCTATCCCTGCTCCCAGGGCAGTGCCATCCCTGCTCCCAGGAGGGCAGTGCCATCCCTGCTCCCAGGAGGGCAGTGCCATCCCTGTTCCCAGGAGGGCAGTGCCATCCCTGTTCCCAGGGCAGTGCTATCCCTGCTCCCAGGAGGGCAGTGCCATCCCTGCTCCCAGGGCAGTGCCATCCCTGCTCCCAGGGCAGTGCCATCCCTGCTCCCAGGAGGGCAGTGCCATCCCTGCTCCCAGAGGGACAGGCTGCCTGCCCAGTGCCAACCACAGGAGTGGCCCAGGCAACTGGCCAGTCCCTCCCAGGTCCAGGCCAAGGTTGGTAAAACAACCAGTTCAAGCAGCACATAAAACCCCCAGGACAAAAGGTCCAGCAAAGGTCTCCAGAAAGCAGCCAGGAGGTCAAACAGAACCCGGTTATGGGACTCTTAACAGCAGATCAAGCCCACAGGTGTGGTGGAGGCTGTGGCTGCCCCATCCCTGAAGTGTCCCAGGCCAGGCTGGACAGGGCTTGGAGCAACCTGGGCTGGTGGGAGGTGTCCCTGCCCATGGAACTGGGTGGGCTTTGGAGTCCCTTCCAACCCAGAGAATTCCAGGATTTTATGAGGGAGGGAGATATTTCCCATAATGCTGAAATCTGAGACACCAGAACTGCCAGGAATTGGCATGGAAATTCCAACCTGAACACCTCATTTATGACCAAAGCAGAACTGGAGCACTTGAGAGATTGTGGGGTAGAGAACCCTTAATATGCACATCAAAAATAAAAAAAAACCACTTTGGGGAGCTGCACTGCCACCATTTCCTGGGGGAAAAGAGGGTTTTCCATGGACTAAGTGGCCAAAGCAGGTCCTGGTGGGAGCTCTTGGCTTGGAACAGCCCATGGCATGAAGTTGTGGCAACTGCTCATCAGATGCAAAGGGAATGGCAGAAGGAACCTGCTGATGGACCAGAATTGGTCCTGGAACCAGAGACACATCGAATGGTTTGGGTTGGAAGGGACCTTAAAGCCCCCCCAGTGCCACCCCTGCCATGGGCAGGGACATCTCCCACCAGCCCAGGGTGCTCCCCCTGTCCAGCCTGGCCTGGGACAGTCCCAGGACCAGCAAGCAGAGGTCAGAGAAGATGAACTTTGTGCTGTAGGATCTTCCAACCACTGTAGCTCTGGTGGGAAAACAGCAGGAGGTGCCCAACAACAGGCACAGCCCAGAGCTCTGCCCCCATGAAGGAATCATTCCACTGGGCTGAGAGGGGCACAGTGGCATCTGCCCTTTCACAGATGGCACACAGGATTAGGAAATCATCTCGTTGTGATTTATTTGGGTTCTTCTGGGAACAGAGAGAGGCTCCTGCAGGAACAAAGGGACACAGTCCTGACAAAGAGAGGCCTTTCCTCAGGTCTCCTGATGCCTCACCAAGAAGCCAAATCCCCCTCTGATCATGGAGGGAAAACAAAAGGAGCTGCAGTGACTCAAGGGCTGTTGGCACAACTGCTCCTTGGCATGAGCTGCTCCTGCCCAGAGAACAGCCAAGGCCCAGAGGGGACCCAGCCACGAGAAGGGGTTGGTTCCTCACTCCAGGAGGAGGTGGCTGATGTCACCAGAGCAACAAAACACGGGAGGAGGGTGGAGAGGGCAGAGCAGGAATGCCAACGTGCCACCTTGGGACTGAAGAAGGCACAGCAGGGTGTTTGTTCACAGCCCAGAGTCCAGCAGCTGGCTCAGAACAAGCAGTCACCTCCAAGAACCGCTGGCAAAGCTCCTGCAGGGAGGGTGTGCCAACCCAGAGAGCGGCGAGGAGGAACTTCGGGGGTCGCTCCTCCTCCATGTCAAAACCATCACCATCACAGCCAGCACCACCAAAGCAACCCTGCCAAGGGAGCCCCTGCAGCTGCTCAGGCCCTGGCACGGCGCAGGTGGGGGTAGCTCTGCAGGGTCCTGGCCACGGCCTCCTCCAGCCCCACCACGGGGCTGTAGCCCAGGGCCCTCTTGGCCCTCTCGCAGCTGTAGTAGTGGAAGGTGCCGGCCAGGGCCACCCGCATGGGCGTGAAGGTGGCCCTGATGGTCACCAGGGGCCGCAGCAGCCACAGCAGCAGGGCCAGCAGCAGGGCCAGGCAATAGGCCAGCCCGTAGGGAATGTGGTACTTGGGAGCGTTGTAGCCCAGGCCTGTCAAGAGCCGAGACATGAAGGCCCAGAAGGGAACGGGCTCATCGTTGGTGATGTGGAACGCCTGGAGGGAGAGAGGGAGACAGGGATGAGACATGCCTGGAGGGAGAGAGGGAGACAGGGGTGAGACATGCCTGGAGGGAGAGAGGGAGACAGGGATGAGCAGAGCCTGGAGGGAGAGAGGGAGACAGGGGTGAGCAGAGCCTGGAGGGAGAGAGGGAGACAGGGATGAGCAGAGCCTGGAGGGAGAGAGGGAGACAGGGGTGAGACATGTCTGGAGGGAGAGAGGGAGACAGGGATGGTCAAAGCCTGGAGGGAGAGAGGGAGACAGGGGTGAGACATGTCTGGAGGGAGAGAGGGAGACAGGGGTGAGCAGAGCCTGGAGGGAGAGAGGGAGACAGGGATGAGCAGAGCCTGGAGGGAGAGAGGGAGACAGGGGTGAGACATGACTGGAGGGAGAGAGGGAGACAGGGGTGAGCAGAGCCTGGAGGGAGAGAGGGAGACAGGGGTGAGACATGACTGGAGGGAGAGAGGGAGACAGGGGTGAGCAGAGCCTGGAGGGAGAGAGGGAGACAGGGGTGAGACATGTCTGGAGGGAGAGAGGGAGACAGGGATGGTCAAAGCCTGGAGGGAGAGAGGGAGACAGGGATGGTCAAAGCCTGGAGGGAGAGAGGGAGACAGGGATGAGAAATGCCTGGAGGGAGAGAGGGAGACAGGGATGAGACATGCCTGGAGGGAGAGAGGGAGACAGGGATGAGACATGCCTGGAGGAAGAGAGGGAGACAGGGATGAGACATGCCTGGAGGAAGAGAGGGAGACAGGGATGAGCAGAGCCTGGTGGGAGAGAGGGAGACAGGGGTGAGCAGAGCCTGGTGGGAGAGAGGGAGACAGGGGTGAGCAGAGCCTGGTGGGAGAGAGGGAGACAGGGGTGAGCAGAGCCTGGAGGGAGAGAGGGAGACAGGGATGAGCAGAGCCTGGAGGGAGAGAGGGAGACAGGGATGAGCAGAGCCTGGAGGGAGAGAGGGAGACAGGGATGAGCAGAGCCTGGAGGGAGAGAGGGAGACAGGGATGAGCAGAGCCTGGAGGGAGAGAGGGAGACAGGGATGAGCAGAGCCTGGAGGGAGAGAGGGAGACAGGGGTGAGCAGAGCCTGGAGGGAGAGAGGGAGACAGGGGTGAGACATGTCTGGAGGGAGAGAGGGAGACAGGGATGAGCAGAGCCTGGTGGGAGAGAGGGAGACAGGGGTGAGCAGAGCCTGGAGGGAGAGAGGGAGACAGGGATGGTCAAAGCCTGGAGGGAGAGAGGGAGACAGGGATGAGACATGCCTGGAGGGAGAGAGGGAGACAGGGATGAGACATGCCTGGTGGGAGAGAGGGAGACAGGGATGAGCAGAGCCTGGAGGGAGAGAGGGAGACAGGGATGAGACATGCCTGGAGGGAGAGAGGGAGACAGGGATGAGAAAAGTAGGATAGGAGAGAGGGAGACAGGGATGAGAAATGCCTGGAGGGAGAGAGGGAGACAGGGATGAGAAAAGTAGGATAGGAGAGAGGGAGACAGGGATGAGAAATGCCTGGAGGGAGAGAGGGAGACAGGGATGAGAAATGCCTGGAGGGAGAGAGGGAGACAGGGATGAGAAAAGCAGGATGGGAGAGAGGGAGACAGGGATGAGAAATGCCTGGAGGGAGAGAGGGAGACAGGGATGAGAAATGCTTGGAGGGAGAGAGGGAGACAGGGATGAGAAATGCCTGGAGGGAGAGAGGGAGACAGGGATGAGAAAAGCAGGATGGGCTGCCCAATCTTGGCCCATCTTATGCAAGAGTCTAAAAACTGACCATCCCAGTCTGAGGGTAAAAACTGGAACCCTTTCCTGAACACAGAACAGACAATTTAAGGGTCTTGTAGGCAGGACATGCTAACAAGGAGGATGGATTAAAATGAGCTTGGCCGTGGCACTGAGTGCCATGATCTGGTAAAGGGACTGGAGTTGGACCAAGGGTTGGACTTGATGATCTCGGAGGTCTTTTCCAACCCAATCCATTCTATGATTCTGTCCTTCTATGGATGTGGCACTGAGTGAGAATCCACCATGTCTTGATCCAACCCTACTGTGATCACCAGCCCAGGGCACTCTGTGCCCCACTCTGTGCCCCACTCTGTGCCCCACTCTGTGCCCCACTCTGTGCCCTGGGCTGGTGATCACAGTGGGGTTGGATCAAGGGTTGGATTTGATGATCTCAGAGGTCTCTTCCAACCCAACTGAGAAGAGCAACGAGGCTGGAGAAGGGACTGGAGCACAAGCCCTGTGGGGAGAGGCTGAGGGAGCTGGAGGTGTTCAGGCTGGAGAAGAGGAGGCTCAGAGGTGACCTCAGCACTGTCTGGAACTGCCTGAAGGGAAGTTGTGGTCAGGGGGGGGTTGGTCTCTTCTCCCAGGCACTCAGCAATAGGACAAGGGGGCACGATGGGCTCAAGCTCTGCCAGGGGAAATTGAAGTTGGAGAGCAGAAAGAAATTCTTTGCAGAGAGAGTGCTCAGGGATTGGAATGGGCTGCCCAGAGAGGGGGTGGATTCCCCATCCCTGGAGGTTTTTCAGCTGAGCTTGGCCGTGGCACTGAGTGCCATGATCTGGGAAAGGGACTGGAGTTGGACCAAGGGTTGGACTTGATGATCTCAGAGGGCTTTTCCAACCCAACTGACTCTGTGATGGTAACCTGTGTTAACTAGGGGATTACACAAGTTTTGGTTAGTTGCACAATTAGTTACTATTTCTATAACAGGGATTTACATGGGAAAAGAAAAGAAGGGGGTTCAACATGAGTCACAACATTGTCCCAAGGTCCATCTCCATCCTGGAGCTGGAGACAGCCAGTCCACGTGGGGGAACATCCACAGGCCTGGGCTGGGCTTTGCTGATGGGATGTCTCTCAGCCCCTGCTGACCTCACTGTCTAAGCTTGGCAGTTCTTTCTCTGCTGGTGGCTGAATTTCCATCCCTACAATCTCCAGTTCATGGTGAGGACATGACACCCCTCACTGGGCACATTTTGGGCACAAGCTGCTCTGCACTGCCCACCACCTCTGGCTGAAATGGGCTGAAGCTCCTCTTTGCCAGGAAAACAGGTGACACTGCAGGGGCTGAGACCCCTCAGAAATGCCACACAAACTGACAGACAGCCCAGAGCAAACCCAGTAAAGCCCCCCCAGTGCACAGTGGGGCCCAAAAGAGCTGTGCAAGTCTGTCCTGCTCTGAACTCGGTCCTAAAAGCCTCTGCATCTCCATGTTGGCACCTTGGCTGCCCACAGCTCTGCCTGGATCTCCTCCCACCAGGATTTCCCAGCATGGAACTGAAGGATATTCATCCAGCTTAGCCCAGGTGGTGGCACACAGTGCTCACCACTCATGAAACCCACAGACAGACAGAGCTGACCCACCAGTGAGTGGAGCTCCACCACCTCCAGGATGGATGTTGAGGATGGGGGATCAGGATCCCAGAGCAGAGGATTCCAGCTGGAGTGTGCCTGGGGACACCCCCTGCCCTCCCACCCCCTGCTGAGCTCCTTCCTTACCTGCCCACACAGGGGAGAGCCTTTCTGCAGCTTTTCTGCAGCCAGGATGTGCCCATGGACCACGTTGTCCACGTAGGTGAAATCCACCAAGTTCTTCCCGTCCCTGCACAGACAAAAGGAGGTTTAACCTTAAGGAAAGTGGGGCTGAAAAGGAAGGACTTTCACACAGGGAATGTTTATCCCAAGTTTTCCCTTCCCCACTCTCTTGTCCTGCAGCTTCAGGCCATGCCCTGGCACAGGGGTGGAATTACCACACATCAGTTGGGAGACAAATTATTGTCCCAGCCCTTGGCACAGCCCTCAGAGGTGACACCATTTTTAAACCTCCCAGGCTGGGAAGACCTTCCAGGTCTGGGGATCAGCAGGGATCCATGGAGCAGGAGATCCAGGGATCACAGGGATCCATGGAGCAGGAGTGCAGGGACCACAGGGATCCATGGGAGCAGGAGATCCAGGGATCACAGGGATCCATGGAGCAGGAGGGGCAGAGATCACAGGGATCCATGGAGCAGGAGTGCAGGGATCACAGGGATCCATGGAGCAGGAGTGCAGGGATCACAGGGATCCATGGAGCAGGAGATCCAGGGATCACAGGGATCCATGGAGCAGGAGTGCAGGGATCACAGGGATCCATGGGAACAGGAGGGGCAGGGATCACAGGGATCCATGGGAACAGGAGTGCAGGGATCACAGGGATCCATGGGAACAGGAGGGGCAGGGATCAGCAGGGATCCATGGGAGCAGGAGTGCAGGGATCACAGGGATTCATGGGAACAGGAGTGCAGGGATCACAGGGATCCATGGAGAAGGAGATCCAGGGATCACAGGGATCCATGGGAGCAGGAGATCCAGGGATCACAGGGATCCATGGGAACAGGAGATCCAGGGATCACAGGGATCCAGGAGCAGCAGGGGCAGGGATCACAGGGATCCATGGGAGCAGGAGGGGCAGGGATCACAGGGATCCATGGAGCAGGAGATCCAGGGATCACAGGGATCCATGGGAGCAGGAGTGCAGGGATCACAGGGATCCATGGAGCAGGAGATCCAGGGATCACAGGGATCCATGGAGCAGGAGATCCAGGGATCACAGGGATCCATGGGAACAGGAGATCCAGGGATCAAGGAGCAGGAGGGGCAGGGATCACAGGGATCCATGGGATCAGGAGATCCAGGGATCACAGGGATCCATGGGAACAGGAGATCCAGGGATCACAGGGATCCAGGAGCAGCAGGGGCAGGGATCACAGGGATCCATGGGAGCAGGAGGGGCAGGGATCACAGGGATCCATGGAGCAGAAGATCCAGGGATCACAGGGATCCATGGGAGCAGGAGGGGCAGGGATCACAGGGATCCATGGGAGCAGGAGTGCAGGGATCACAGGGATCCAGGAGCAGGACAAACAGACTGGTAACTAGCACAGACAATGTCACTTAAGGACAAGCTTCCACTTAGGAATTTCTGGGCTCAGGGAACTCTGATTTACTCCCTCAACCAGCCAAGCTCAGCCCAGCTGGAGCAGATCCAACCAATGTGGGACCCCCATTCCTGTGCAGGTCCAGAACGTGCATCTGCTTATCCCTGTCCAGAGTCCAGTCAGCCATGGGATCATGTCCCCCAGGACCTTCCCCATGTCCCCCAGGACCTTCCCCATGTCCCCCAGGACCCTCCCCATGTCCCCCAGGACCTTCCCCATGTCCCCCAGGACCCTTCCCATGTCTCCCAGGACCCTCCCCACATCCCCATGTACTTCTACAGCCCCCAGGACCCTTCCAAAAACACCAGGACCTCTCCCCAACCCTCAGGACCTTCCCCATGTCCCCCAGGACCCTCCCCACATCCCCATGTACTTCTACAGTCCCCAGAACCCTTCCAAAAACACCAGGACCTCTCCACAACCCCCAGGACCTTCCCCATGTCCCCAAGGACCCTTCCCCATGTCCCCCAGGACCCTCCCCACATCCCCATGTACTTCTACAGCCCCCAGGACCTTTCCAAAAACACCAGGACCTCTCCCCAACCCTCAGGACCTTCCCCATGTCCCCCAGGACCCTCCCCATGTCCCCCAGGACCTTCCCCACTTCCCCATGTACTTCTACAGCCCCCAGGACCCTTCCAAAAACACCAGGACCTCTCCCCAACCCTCAGGACCCTCCCCATGTCCCCCAGGACCCTCCCCACATCCCCATGTACTTCTACAGCCCCCAGAACCCTTCCAAAAACACCAGGACCTCTCCCCAGCCTGTGTGTTTGACAGGCAGTGTTGGGTTCACGAGACTCTGATTTTCTGGAGACACTTAGAGCTAGTAAGTTCTCCTTGGCTAAAGTGTGGTCCTCATAGGAAGGTGGAAAGCCTTTCCAGCCTGTGTTGTGTCCATTGTTAACCAGGCAGTGCTGGGTTCATAAAGCTTTGATTGTTCCAAGGATGCTCAGAGCCAACAACTTCATATTAATCCAGGTGGGACAAAACATCTCTGCATTTCTGCCCCTCCTTTTCCCCGTTCAGCACCAGCTTTGCCAAAGCAATAAAAAGCCTCTGAGCTCTGCTCACCCAATGATGAACTTCATCTTGCCACTCCTGGCTGCCTGGATGAGGGTGGGCACCAGCTGGGGGTCCCTGGGCCCGAAGATGCCGTGGGGACGGATGGCAGCGGTGAGGAAATTGTTCTCTGGGTCGTTGGCAGCGAGCACTTCCTGCAGGGAGAGGACAGGAGGAAGGTTGGGAGGCAGAGCAGGGCTGGGCAATTATTCCCAAGCTCCCACCCCATTGGGAAGACATCAGGGATGAATTAGAATCACAGAATCATAGAATGGATTGCGTTGGAAGAGACCTCTGAGATCATCAAGGCCAACCCTTGATCCAACCCCACTGTGATCACCAGCCCAGGGCACGGGCTGGTGATCACAGTGGGGTTGGATCAAGATGTGGTTGGATCAAGACATGGTTGGATCAAGACATGGTTGGATCAAGACATGGTTATCACAGTGGGGTTGGATCAAGACATGGTTGGATCAAGACATGGTTGGATCAAGACATGGTGATCACAGTAGGGTTGGATCAAGACATGGTTGGATCAAGACATGGTGATCACAGTGGGGTTGGATCAAGACATGGTTGGATCAAGACATGGTTGGATCAAGACATGGTGATCACAGTGGGGTTGGATCAAGACATGGTTGGATCAAGACATGGTTGGATCAAGACATGGTGATCACAGTAGGGTTGGATCAAGACATGGTTGGATCAAGACATGGTTGGATCAAGACATGGTGATCACAGTGGGGTTGGATCAAGACATGGTTGGATCAAGACATGGTGATCACAGTAGGGTTGGATCAAGACATGGTGGATTCTCACTCAGTGCCACATCCATAAAATGACAGACTCATAGAATGGATTGGGTTGGAAAAGCCCTCTGAGATCATCAAGTCCAACCCTTGGTCCAACTCCAGTCCCTTTACCAGATCATGGCACTCAGTGCCACGGCCAAGCTCAGCTGAAAAACCTCCAGGGATGGGGAATCCACCCCCTCTCTGGGCAGCCCATTCCAATCCCTGAGCACTCTCTCTGCAAAGAATTTCTTTCTGATCTCCAACTATCACCCCCTCCTGTCTTCACAAGTGATGCTTCTTTTGTCCCCAGCTCTGCTCCCACTTCTCTTCAAGGACAGAAATCAGTGGAACACTGGCAGGCAAAGGGAGGGAATTCTTTGCCTCTCCCATTTACCACCAGGAGTTTTCAAAGCTCCTCCATTCATGAGGAAGAGGAGGACACTCAGCAATTCCACCTCTGTCCCTCTCATCAGCCACTTCCATGACAAACCTCCTGGGTGTCCTCCAGAAGGGGGTGGTCCCACCTGTCTGGCAGCACCAAGAGATTTCCCTCCCTTGGGAGCTTCCAAAGAACATGTGCTCCAGATTTCCAGCAGGGCTGGAATGTCTGGGAAACCCCAAGCCCAAGGCCCCCCAAACCACACAGAACACTTCCCATTTCCCCCAAATCCAAGACATGATTCCACTACACTTGATTGCTGCTCCTCAGCTCTCCCCTTATCAGTGGAAAGATGTTTTCAGATTCAAATCAAGGAAGCTCCTTTTGAGGAAAGCCCTTGAAGGCTCCAGGGACACCCTGTCAGCATCAGCATGGAGGCCACTCTGTAACGTTCTCCTTGCACAAAAAGCACAGATTCTTCCCACAACTGAACTGCAAACCACAAAAAAGGGCTCCAGAAGAGGTTTGTTCCCTTTGAGTTAAACCATTGTTGCCCCATATTGAAACCCCCCAGGCTGCAGCAATAAAAGGATGAGACACAACAGATCCTGGTGAGGGGCAAGAGGCCAAAGCAGGGAGTTTACAGGTGTGGGGGCAGGTTTTAGGTCCTTTTTAACACTAATCTTTGAGAAGATGGCCAAGAGCTTTGGGGTGCTCCTCAGCTCAGCCCACAGTCCCATCCTGTCCCTCCCCAGGGCCTTGGTCACAAATCCCAACCATAAAAGCAGGAAAATGGGGGTCTGAAACAGCTTTCCAGAGCAGAGAAGACAAAGAACTCCCCTCAACTGCTCTTAAACCAAAGCTTCAAGGTAAGAACTGGGATTGCCATGCCATGGAAGTGCCACCTGTGCCAGTTCTGACACCACCCCTGCAGTGAGACACTATTTCATTCCATTCACTGGGGATTTATGTCACAGCTTTGTGTTATTCTCATCATTTTGATGATGTGAATACATTGAAAAATAAGCATTTAACCCCCTGATAGGATGCCAAGTACCTTCTCCTGCAGGATCTTGGTCTCTGTGTAGTAGTCAATAGGTTTCTGTGCATAAGGGAGGTCTTCTGATCCATTTTTTATGTCTGTGCCCTCAAAAACCACACTGGCACTGCTGGTTAACACCAACTTCTGCAAAGGATGGGGAAGAAAAGTTGTTTAAAGCCTCCCACAGGAGGGTCACTGTTTATGGGGGCTGAGTGAAGACAACAGTTTAACCAACTGATCCTACACACTGAGTGCCCAAGAGCAAGGCTGAGAGAAGGGGATCTCACACTGCAGGTTTGACTCTGTCAGTGCTTTGTGCTGCCTGAAGGAGAGCAAACACTTCCACAAACACCTCTGGCATCCAGTCAGGGGCAAACATGCCCAGCAAAACCAGAGTGAGGGGCACTGGACACAAATGTTAAGGTTTTAAGGCAGAATTCCAGTGAAAACTCAGGTGGTACCAAAACAACCCAAGGAGGAAATTCAGGCTGTGATTTGAGCTGCTGTTTCCTGGTTCCCTCAGGCTCCTTCCTTTGTGGGCAGTTGGCTTCCCACACCCTGAGATTATGGCACAAGTGTGTCCTCTCTCATTACATGGCAAAGAATTCACAGAGGGAAGACATGCCATGAATATTCCCACTGCTGGAAATGCCACCTTTGGAGCTGGCATGGAAGGAGCCCCTTGCCAGCTGTGGGGCATTCCCAGGTGTGGAGCAGGACAGATGTGGGTGCTTTTCCTGCAGTCAGAAGATTGCAATGTGCAGGTTCTCTGGGGCAAACATGGATTGAGGTCCCACCAAACACTAAGCAGGAGACACACAGAGTCTCCCTCCCAGTGTTTTCCATGGAACAAGGAGGAATTCAGTGTCTCAGAGGCTTTTCCTCCCTGTCCAACTGAACAGAAATTGGTCCACAGTGCAAATATCCTCAAGCCCATTGTCCTCTCAGGGTCTCCAGGTGCTTTTCCCCCCCTTACCTGCACTCCAGCTTCTCTGCAGGCTTCAATGACTGCTTTGGTTCCCCCCACATTGACCCTGTAGAACAGCTCCCTGTTGTCACTGGAGGGCGCTGGGGATGCACAGTGGAAAGCCACGGACACACCTTGCAGGGCTGGGAGCAGAGCCTGGGAGAGGCACCAGGGGAGGTGGGAATGGAGCAACAGGAGGATGGAAAGAAAACACGAGTTTGTTCGTGGAAATATTCTGCTAAATGTCAGCAATGTGCCCTCCATAAAGGTGGGCAGCTGGAAGAGGATTTGGAGCCAGGATCTCTGGGCAAACACACACAGCCCTTCTCTCCAGAGAATCATAGAATGGATTGGGTTGGAAGAGACCTCTGAGATCATCAAGTCCAACCCTTGATCCAACCCCACTGTGATCACCAGCCCAGGGCACGGAGTGCCCTGGGCTGGTGATCACAGTAGGGTTGGATCAAGACATGGTTGGATCAAGACACGGTGATCACAGTAGGGTTGGATCAAGACACGGTTGGATCAAGACATGGTTGGATCAAGACATGGTGATCACAGTGGGGTTGGATCAAGACATGGTTGGATCAAGACATGGTTGGATCAAGACATGGTGATCACAGTGGGGTTGGATCAAGACATGGTTGGATCAAGACATGGTGATCACAGTAGGGTTGGATCAAGACACGGTTGGATCAAGACATGGTGGATTCTCACTCAGTGCCACATCCATAGAATGACAGAATCATAGAATTGATTGGGTTGGAAAAGCCCTCCGAGATCATCAAGTCCAACCCTTGGTCCAACTCCAGTCCCTTTACCAGATCATGGCACTCAGTGCCACGGCCAAGCTCAGCTGAAAAACCTCCAGGGATGGGGAATCCACCCCCTCTCTGGGCAGCCCATTCCAATCCCTGAGCACTCTCTCTGCAAAGAATTTCTTTCTGATCTCCCACTTCAATTTCCCCTGGCAGAGCTTGAGCCCATCGTGCCCCCTTGTCCTATTGCTGAGTGCCTGGGAGAAGAGACCAACCCCCACCTGGCCAGAACTTCCCTTCAGGGAGTTCCAGACAGTGCTGAGAAGATCCTGAGAACTTCCCCACACTTGGAGCCTGTCTGGGCTGGACTGATTGGAGCATCCCAAGTGTAGGGGCACTCCCTGGAGTCAGAAGGTGGGACCCTGAGGAAGCAGCAGTTTAACAGTCCCCAGGCACTGTGTGGAGGTGACTGTCCCAAAGCCCTGAGCTGGGGGTTGAGGCAGGGGGAGATGTCTCTGCCATGGCCCACCCTCAGGAGGCCTCAGCCTGCCCTGAGTGTTGGGAATGAGTCATAGAATGGATTGGGTTGGAAAAGACCTCCGAGATCATCAAGTCCAACCCTTGGTCCAACTCCAGTCCTCATGGAGCTGGGGAGAGCTGGGAGAGCCCCCTGCAATTAGCACAGGCCTGTAATTACACTGAGTGTCTAAACTAACAGCAATCAGAGAGATACCAGGTCTGTTCTTTGCAGCCCCAAGACACATCAGGGCTGGTTCTTGCAGGTGGTTCCAGAGAGGTGCTGAGGTTTCACCCCAGGGCAAGGCTGGGGGGCACATCTGCATCCCCTTTTCCCACCTGGGCAGGGCCCCCAGGGCTTCAGGAAGGGCTCAGTGTTGGAACCAACACCCATCCAATCAGATGTCCTTCCCAGCATGGGCCAGGCAGGGAGGGACCACTCTGGGTTACCTGGTGCCACCCCCCTGCTCCAGCAGGGTCATCCCAGAGCACAGGGAACAGGATTGTGCCCAGGTGGTTCTGGAATATCTCCAGACTTCACACCCTCTCTGGGCAGCCTGTTCAGTGCTGGGGCACTGCACAGGGAAGTTCTGCCCCATGTTCAGGTGGAACTTCTGGGCATCAGTTCCTGCCTCTAGTCCCATTGCTTGGACCACCCTCTGCCCCTCCCTGCAGGCACTGCCAGACATGGGCAGGTGCCCTCTCAGTGACCTCTGGAGCTCCCTCAGCCTTTCCTGCTCACAGAGATGCCCCAGCCCCTCCAGCCCCTTTGTTTCCCTCTGCTGGACCCATCCCAGGAGCTCCCTGTCCCTCCTCTGCTGGGGAGCCCAGAACTGGACACAGCCCTGCAGATGTGCCCCTAAGGCTGAGCTGGGGGTGGAATCACCTTCCTCAAACAATGCTCTTCCTGATGTCCCCCAGGATCCCATTGCTCTCCTTGCCCTCAGGACACGCTGCTGGCTCTGGGACAGCTGGTTGTCCACCAGGATCCCCAGGTCCTCCTCCCAGAGCTGCCTCCCAGCCTGTACCAGTGCCTGGGGCTGTTCCTCCCCAGTTGCAGGACCTGCCTTTCCAGACAGTTCCTCTCTCCCATCTCTCCAGGCTTCCTCAAGCCCTTCTGGGGGTTCTGCCACTCCTTCCAAGACCTCGCTGAGGAGGCACCTACCCCTTGCCCCAACCACCCATGAACAGAACCCATCCTGGGCCCAGCCCCGAGCCCTGGGGCCACCTCTGGGTGGCAGGGGATGGTCTGTACCTCCTTGTCACACAGGTCTCCCAGGAAGAAGCTCACTCTGTCGCTCTGGCAGCCCCGGTGGACGTCGAACACGTTGACGGTGTAACCCTTGGCCAGGAGCTGCTCCACCAGGTGCTGCCCCAGGAAGCCGGAGCCGCCGATCACGGTGCACCTCGTGCCAGCCTGCAGGGAGGGCAGGGGGGGCAGGGAGGGCAGGGGGCACAGGGAGGGCAGGGAGGGCAGGGGGCACAGGGAGGGCAGGGAGGGCAGGGGGCACAGGGAGGACAGGGGCACAGGGAGGACAGGGGCACAGGGAGGGCAGGGGGGGACAGGGAGGGCAGGGAGGGCAGGGGGCACAGGGAGGGCAGGGGGGACAGGGAGGGCAGGGGGCACAGGGAGGGCAGGGCCACAGGGAGGGCAGGGGGGGCAGGGGGCACAGGGAGGGCAGGGGCACAGGGAGGGCAGGGGGGGACAGGGAGGGCAGGGGGGGACAGGGGCACAGGGAGGGCAGGGGGCACAGGGAGGGCAGGGGGGGACAGGGAGGGCAGGGGGGGACAGGGAGGGCAGGGGGGGACAGGGGCACAGGGAGGGCAGGGGGCACAGGGAGGGCAGGGGGGGACAGGGAGGGCAGGGGCATAGGGTGGGCAGGGGGGACAGAGAGGGCAGGGGGCACAGGGAGGGCAGGGGGCACAGGGAGGGCAGGGGGCACAGGGAGGGCAGGGGGCACAGGGAGGGCAGGGGGGCAGCAACTCAGCAGGCAGGCACAGCCCAGGGGAGCTGAGCAGGCCCCAAAGAGCTGAGCTGGCCCCAGGGGAGCTGAGCTGAGCTGAGCTGGCCTCAGGAGAGCTGAGCTGAGCTGGCCCCAGGGGAGCTGAGCTGAGCTGGCCCCAGGGGAGCTGAGCTGGCCCCAGGGGAGCTGAGCTGAGCTGGCCCCAAAGGCAGCTGAGCTGAGCTGGCCCTAAGGGAGCTGAGCTGAGCTGGCCCTAAGGGAGCTGAGCTGAGCTGGCCCTAAGGGAGCTGAGCTGAGCTGGCCCCAAAGGCAGCTGAGCTGAGCTGGCCCCAAGGGAGCTGAGCTGAGCTGGCCCCAAGGGAGCTGAGCTGAGCTGGCCCCAAGGGAGCTGAGCTGAGCTGGCCCCAGGGGAGCTGAGCTGAGCTGAGCTGGCCCTAAGGGAGCTGAGCTGGCCCCAGGGGAGCTGAGCTGAGCTGGCCCCAGGGGAGCTGAGCTGAGCTGAGCTGGCCCTAAGGGAGCTGAGCTGGCCCCAGGGGAGCTGAGCTGAGCTGGCCTCAGGGGAGCTGAGCTGAGCTGGCCCCAGGGGAGCTGAGCTGAGCTGGCCCCAGGGGAGCTGAGCTGAGCTGAGCTGGCCCCAGGGGAGCTGAGCTGAGCTGAGCTGGCCCCAGGGGAGCTGAGCTGAGCTGGCCCTAAGGGAGCTGAGCTGAGCTGAGCTGGCCCCAAGGGAGCTGAGCTGAGCTGGCCCCAGGGGAGCTGAGCTGAGCTGGCCCCAGGGGAGCTGAGCTGAGCTGGCCCCAAGAGGGCACAGGGACAGGACAAGGGAAAACATCCTCAAATTGTGCCAGGGGAAGTTCAGGCTGGATTCTGGGAAAATCTTTCCCTGGAAAGGGCTGTCCAGCCCTGGCACAGCTGCCCAGGGCAGGGGTGGATCACTGGGGTGTTCAGATGGAACACGTTTTAGTGGTGACCATGGTGGGATTTGGTCAAAGGAGGGACAGAAGCTGTTTCAGCTCCTCCTCCAAAGGCAGGAGCTCCATCCCAAACAGCAACACTTTTCCTTGCCTTCCTCCATATCCTTTCTCCTCATAGTCCCTTCCATCCCAAGCCCTTATGGGATTCCCATCATGGAATGGTTTGGGTTGGAGGGACCTCAAAGCCCACCCAGTGCCACCCCTGCCATGGGCAGGGACACCTCCCACCAGCCCAGGGTGCTCCAAGCCCTGTCCAAGCTGGCCTGGGACACTCTCAGGGATGGGGCAGCCACAACTATAAATAATTTCATGTATAAACTATCTCTAATTTGATATTACAGTATAAGGTGTGCAGCAAGCCAAGCTACACGTGAATACTTGGATTTTAGGGGATGAATTCCAGCCAAGCAGGGTTGTGGAGATACAACACTTTGCTCACACTCCTAAATATTTTTTGCTTCCTATTGTTTGCTTCCTAAACATCCCAGATTCCCTGGTCTTCCATAGGTATCATAGGAATTAATGGGAAAATAGCTCAAAAGGTAGAAATTCAGGAATAAGAGCCACAGGTAAAGAGGCAAAAGAGCTTCATTTTGCTCCTGAGAGTTATGGCCCAAATCCTCTCTGTGCTCAGCAAAATGTTCTTTTTTCCACATCCCAACCTTCTCTGTTTAATTTGGGGATCACAGGATGAGGGAACAACAGTCCAGGGGAGCTCAGGGACCTCAGCTGGGCCTTCCCCTGCACCACAACTCATCCAAACCCCCCGGGAAGTGCTCCTGGGGGAACTCAATCTCCAGGGCAGCACTGACACAGCCACTGGTGTTCCTGGGGGGCTTGGAGCATTCCTGGATCCCTCTGGAACCAACAGCAGCAAGTTATTCTTTGGAAAATCCCATTTCCTGCACAGAATTATCCCTAATGAAGGGTCAGTCTCGTGCCCTCCCTGGGGAGGGTCAGGAGTGTCTGTGAGAACAGGTTTTGCAAGACAAAAGCCCTTTTGAAGGGCTCCACTCACCGATCTGAGACGTGTGGCCATGGCTCAGGTGAGGCCTGTCCACCAGATTCCTCAAAAAAAGGGGGATATTCTGCTCTTCACAATAAAAGAACCCCTTCCTAGTGCTAGAAATCCAAGTTGGAAGCTGTTCTGCTGAAGAAGGAAGGAAAGAGGGAGTTCATTTTCCCTGTTCCACCGAAGATAAATAAGCCAATGGATGTGCAGGGCACAGAGCTGGGAGTGTTTGGGGTTTGTTTTCTGAGAAGCCCTTTGGAAAGGCAAGGGAAAGGTGCCAGAACACGGAGCTGGATGGAAAGCCCAGGCTGAGGGGGATCCACTCTCAGCTGTCCCCTGTTCCCCCCATGTCCCTGAACACTCACCCCTCTCCCAAAGGCAATTTGGGAACTGCTCCACCTCCAGTTCCCCCCCAGCTCTCTCAGCCCCACCCCAGAGCCCCCCAGTCCTTCTCCCACCCCCCAGATTCTCCAGGCCCAGCTCTCCTCACATCCCAGGCACTCCCAGGTCCCAGCTGTCCCATCCCACCACCCACAGCTCCTCACACCAACCCCCCTTCTCACCCCCCATCGTGCCCCTCACACCCCCCCAGGATCTTCCCACATTTCCTGGGACCTTCCCACATTCTCCAGGACCTTCCCCACGTCCCTCAGGACCCTCCACGCAACTCTCAGGACCTCCCCCAAAGTCCCCAAGACCCTCCCCACATCCTCCAGGAACTTCTCCACATCCCCCTGTACTTCTACAGCCCCCAGGACCTTTCCAAAAACACCAAGACCTCTCCCCAACCCCCAGGACCCTCCCCATGTCCCCCAGGACCCTCCCCATGTCCCCATGTACTTCTACAGCCCCCAGGACCCTTCCAAAAAAACCAGGACCTCTCCACAACCCCCAGGACCCTCCCCATGTGCCCCAGGACCTTCCCCATGTCTCCCAGGGCCTTCCCACCTTCCCCTGGACATTCCCAAGGTACCCCAGGACCTTTCCACACCACCCAGGACCTTCCCCATATCCCCCAAGACCTTCTCACCTTCCCCTGGACATTCCTTATGTCCCCCAGTACCCTCCCCACGTCCCCCAGTATCTTCCCCACATTCCCCAGTACCTTCCCCACGTCCCCCAGTACCCTCCCCACGTCCCCCAGTACCCTCCCCACGTCCCCCAGTACCCTCCCCACGTCCCCCAGTACCTTCCCCACAGCTTCCAGAACACTTCCCAAAGCCCTCAGGACCTCTCCATGTCCCCCAGGACCACTCCCATTGTCCCCAGGTCCCTCCCAGTGCCCCCATGTTGGTCCCAGTGCCCCCGTGTCGCTCCCAGTGCCCCCATGTCGCTCCCGGTGCCCCCAGGATCATTCCCAGTGCCCCCATATCCCTACCAGTGCCCCCATGATCGCTCCCAGTGCCCCCATGATCGCTCCCAGTGCCCCCATATCCCTCCCAGTGCCCCCAGGACCGCTCCCAGTGTCCCCATGTCGATTCCAGTGCCTCCATATCCCTCCCAGTGCCCCCAGGGCCGCTACCAGTGCCCCCATATCCCTCCCAGTGTCCCCAGGACCGCTCCCACTGTGCCCATGTCCCTCCCAGTGCCCCCATGTCCTTCCCAGTGCCGCGTGTCATTTCCAGTGCACCCATGTTGTTCCCAGTGCCGCTCCCAGTGCCCCCATGTCGCTCCCAGTGCCCCCATATCCCTCCCAGTGCCGCTCCCAGTGCACCCATGATCGCTCCCAGTGCCCCCATATCCCTCCCGGTGCCCCCATATCCCTCCCAGTGCCCCCATGATCGCTCCCAGTGCCCCCACACCCCTCCCAGTGCCCCCATGATTGCTCCCAGTGCCCCCACACCCCTCCCAGTGCCCCCATGATCGCTCCCAGTACCCCCACACCCCTCCCAGTACCCCCAAACCCCTCCCAGTGCCCCCACACCCCTCCCAGTGCCCCCATATCCCTCCCGGTGCCCCCATGTCGCTCCCGGTGCCCCCATATCCCTCCCAGTGCCCCCATATCCCTCCCAGTGCCCCCATGATCGCTCCCAGTGCCCCCACACCCCTCCCAGTGCCCCCACACCCCTCCCAGTGTCCCATGATCGCTCCCAGTGCCCCCACACCCCTCCCAGTGTCCCATGATCGCTCCCAGTGCCCCCATGATCGCTCCCAGTGCCCCCACACCCCTCCCAGTGCCCCCATGATCGCTCCCAGTACCCCCAAACCCCTCCCAGTGCCCCCATATCCCTCCCGGTGCCCCCATGTCGCTCCCGGTGCCCCCATACCTCTCCCAGTGCCCCCACACCCCTCCCAGTGTCCCATGATCGCTCCCAGTGACCCCATGATCGCTCCCAGTGCCGCCCCCTCCTCACTCGCCGCCGCCGCCGCCGCTCCCAGTGCGTCCCGGCCCCGCCCTTGGCCCCGCCCCCGGCCTACTCTCCACCAATCAGCGCTGACTCTTCCTTCAGGCTCCGCCCACTCCGCCCGTTTCCCGCCCCTCCCCCTGAGCCGAGCATCGCGCCAGCCCGCTCGCGCTCGCTGATTGGCCCATCCCTTCCCCGCCTCGGCCAATCGCGTTGAGAGCAGGAGGAGCCTTTCCCCACGCGGTCATTCACCCCCTTGGGCTCCTCCCCGAACCCAGCCAATAGGAGCGCGCGTTACCATAGCAACGGCGTGGGCAGCAGCCAATGGGAGGGCGCGACCTTGCGGCCTCCGGGAAGAGAGGGCGGAGGGATGGTGAGGGCGGGGCCGGGAGGGGCCTGTGGGAGCTTTGAGGGGTCTGTGGGAGCTTTGAGGGGTCTGTGTGGCTCTGAGGGGTCTGTGGGAGCTTTGAGGGGTCTGTGGGGCTCTGAGGGGTCTGTGAGAGGCTCTGAGGGGTCTGTGGGGCTCTGAGGGGTCTGTGAGGGACTCTGCGGGGTCTGTGAGGGGCTCTGAGGGGGCTGTGGGGCTCTGAGGGATCTGAGGGGTCTGTGAGGGGCTCTGAGGGGTCTGTGAGGGGCTCTGAGGGGTCTGTGAGGGGCTCTGAGGGGTCCGTGAGGGGCTCTGAGGGGTCCATGAGGGGCTCTGAGGGATCCGTGAGGGGCTCTGAGGGGTCTGTGAGGGGCCCTGAGGGGTCTGTGAGGGGCTCTGAGGGGGCTGTGGGGCTCTGAGGGGTCTGTGAGGGAGCTCTGAGGGGTCTGTGAGGGAGCTCTGAGGGGTCTGTGAGTGGCTCTGAGGGGTCTGTGAGGGGCTCTGAGGGGTCTGTGAGGGAGCTGTGAGGGATCTGTGAGGGGCCCTGAGGGGTCTGTGAGGGGCTCTGTGAGGGGTCTGTGAGGGGCTCTGAGGGGTCTGTGAGGGAGCTGTGAGGGATCTGTGAGGGGCCCTGAGGGGTCTGTGAGAGGCTCTGTGAGGGGCTCTGAGGGGTCTGTGAGGGGCCCTGAGGGGGCTGTGAGGGGCTCTGAGGGGTCTGTGAGAGGCTCTGAGGGGTCTTTGAGGGGCTCTGAGGGGTCTTTGAGGGGCTCTGAGGGGTCTGTGGGATCTGAGGGGTCTGTGAGGGGCTCTGAGGGGCTCTGAGGGATCTGAGGGGTCTGTGAGGGGCTCTGAGGGGTCTGTGAGAGGCTCTGAGGGGGCTGTGGGGCTCTGAGGGGCTCTGAGGGATCTGAGGGGTCTGTGAGGGGCTCTGAGGGGTCTGTGAGGGGCTCTGAGGGGGCTGTGAGAGGCTCTGAGGGGCTCTGTGAGGGGCTCTGAGGGGTCTGTGAGGAGCTCTGAGGGGGCTGTGGGGCTCTGAGGGGTCTGTGAGGGGGCTCTGAGGGGTCTGTGAGGGGCTCTGAAGGATCTGTGAGGGGCTCTATGGGGTCTGTGAGGCTCTGAGGGGTCTGTGAGAGGCTCTGAGGGGTCTGTGAGGGGCTCTGAGGGGTCTGTGAGGGGCCCTGAGGGGTCTGTGAGGAGCTCTCAGGGGATCTGTGAGTGGCTCTGAGGGGTCTGTGAGGGGCTCTGAGGGGTCTGTGAGGGGCTCTGAGGGGTCTGTGAGGGGCTCTGAGGGGTCTGTGGGAGCTTTCAGGGGTCTGTGGGGCTCTGAGGGGTCTGTGAGGAGCTCTGAGGGGTCTGTGAGGAGCTCTGAGGGGTCTGTGAGGAGCTCTGAGGGGTCTGTGAGAGGCTCTGAGGGGTCCGTGAGAGGCTCTGAGGGGTCCATGAGGGGCTCTGAGGGGTCCATGAGGGGCTCTGAGGGGTCCATGAGGGGCTCTGAGGGGTCCATGAGGGGCTCTGAGGGATCCTTGAGGGGCTCTGAGGGGTTTGTGAGGGAGCTCTGAGGGATCTGTGAGGGGCCCTGTGGGGTCTGTGAGGGGCTCTGTCAGGGTCCCTGAGGGGTCCCTGAGGGGCTCTGAGGGGGCTGTGAGGGGCTCTGAGGGGGCTGTGAGGGGCTCTGAGGGGTCTGTGAGGGGCTCTGAGGGGGCTGTGGGGCTCTGAGGGGTCTGTGAGGGGCTCTGAAGGATCTGTGAGGGGCTCTGAGGGGGCTGTGGGGCTCTGAGGGGTCTGTGAGGGGCTCTGAGGGGTCTGTGAGGGGCTCTGAGGGGTCTGTGAGGGGCTCTGAGGGGTCTGTGAGGGGCTCTGAGGGGTCTGTGGGGCTCTGAGGGGTCTGTGAGGGGCTCTGAGGGGTCTGTGAGGGGCTCTGAGGGGCTCTGAGGGGTCTGTGGGGCTCTGAGGGGTCCGTGAGGGGCTCTGAAGGATCTGTGAGGGGCTCTATGGGGTCTATGAGGGGCTCTGTGGGGTCTGTGAGGGGCTCTGAGGGGTCTGTGAGGGGCTCTGAGGGGTCTGTGAGGGGCTCTGAGGGGTCTGTGGGAGCTTTCAGGGGTCTGTGGGGCCCTGAGGGGTCTGTGAGGGGCCCTGAGGGGTCTGTGAGGGGCTCTGTGGGGCTCTGAGGGGTCTGTGGGCTCTGAGGGGTCTGTGAGGGGCTCTGAAGGATCTGTGAGGGGCTCTGTGGGGTCTATGAGGGGCTCTGAGGGGTCTGTGAGGGGCTCTGAGGGGCTCTCAGGGATCTGTGGGGCTCTGAGGGGTCTGTGAGGGGCTCTGAGGGGTCTGTGAGGGGGCTCTGAGGGGACACTGAGGGACTGAGGTAGCGCTGAGAGGGGTCTGTGAAGGGCCCCGAGGGGTCTGTGAGGGGCTGAGGGGCCATGATGGGGCTGATCCCCCCTTGTCTCCGCCCTGACCCCCGTCCCGTCCCGCCCCAGGCCTGCGGGTCCAGGAGGCCGCCGCTGTCGAGGCCGGCGCTGTCGGCTCCGCCGAGGGGGCAGCGGGAGGTGCTGGAGGAGCAGCGCTGGGAGATCCGCGGCGCCTTCGAGCTGTGCCACACCGACGGCAGCGGCCGCATCGCCGCCAGCGAGCTCAGGGTGCGGGCCGGGATCTCTGGGCAAACACACACAGCCCTTCTCTCCAGGGAATCACAGGATGGATTGGGTTGGAAAAGACCTCCGAGATCATCCAGTCCAACCCTTGGTCCAACTCCAGTCCCTTTACCAGATCATGGCACTCAGTGCCACGGCCAAGCTCAGCTGAAAAACCTCCAGGGATGGGGAATCCACCCCCTCTCTGGGCAGCCCATTCCAATCCCTGAGCACTCTCTCTGCAAAGAATTTCTTTCTGCTCTCCAACTTCAATTTCCCCTGGCAGAGCTTGAGCCCATCGTGCCCCCTTGTCCTATTGCTGAGTGCCTGGGAGAAGAGACCAACCCCCACCTGGCCAGAACTTCCCTTCAGGCAGTTCCAGACAGTGCTGAGGTCACCTCTGAGCCTCCTCTTCTCCAGCCTGAACACCCCCAGCTCCCTCAGCCTCTCCCCACAGGGCTTGTGCTCCAGTCCCTTCTCCAGCCTCTTCTCTGTTGGGTTGGAAGAGACCTCTGAGATCTCCAAGTCCAACTCTTGACCCAACCCTACTGTGATCACCAGCCCAGGGCACTCTGTGCCCTGGGCTGGTGATCACAGTGGGGTTGGATCAAGACATGTTGGATTCTCTGTCCCTGGAGGTGTTTCAGAGGACACTCAGTGCCACATCCAGTCCCTTCTCCAGCCTCGTTGCTCTTCTCTGGCCCCGCTCCAGCCCCTCAATCTCTTTCCTGACCTGAGGGGCCCAGAACTGAACACAACACTCCAGGTGTGGCCTCCCCAGTGCTGAGTCCAGGGGAAGGGTCACTGCCCTGGGCCTGCTGCCACCCCATTGCTGAGCCAGGCCAGGATGCCATTGGCCTTCTTGCCCACCTGGGCACACTCTGCTGGCTCATCTTCAGCCTCCTGTCAATCCAACCCCCAGGTCCCTTTGCCCCTGTCCCTCTCCAGCCACTCTGTTGAAGCTCCTTCTCTGTCAGTAAAACATCAAGGAAAGGGGTTTGTACACGTTAAAATGGTGTTTTATTCCCCTCTTGTCTTGTTGAGAACTTAATTATTATCATTAATTATATATTGTTCATAATACTGTAAAATATATTTTTGCTTAATGTTATTTAATAATATTGAGTGACAATATTATTTACAATTTTTATATTTATTGTAATATAATTTATTTTATATAATTTATATATATACATGTATCATTATTATCATATTGCTAATGATATGATTATTGTTATTATTGTTGTTATATTATTATTTTTTGTCATTATTTTATCAGAATTATAATTATGATCATAATAATACATATTATTATTAATTTTTTTTGTCATTAAATTGTCCCAGATGATGATGATGATGATGATGATTATTATTATTAATTATTATTATATTATTATTAATTTTTTTGTCATTAAATTGTCCCAGATGATAATGATGATGATGATGATGATTATTATTATTATTATTATTATTATTATTATTTGTTATTATATATTGTTCATATACATAATACTTTAAAATATATTTTTGCTTAATGTTATTTAATATTATTGAGTGACAATATTATTTAATATTTACAATTTTTATATTTATTGTAATATAATTTAATATACTTTGTATATATACATGTATAATTATCATATTGCTCATGATATGATTATTGTTATTATTGTTATAGTATTATTTATTGTTATTATTTTATTATAATTATAATTATCATAATAATAAATATTATTTATTTTATTTTGTTATTAAATTTTCAATAATAATAATAATGATAATAATAATAATTAATAACAACAATAATAACAATAATAATAAATAAATAATATTATTAATTTTATTTTGTCATTAAATTGTCCCAGATAATAATAATAATAATAATAATAATAATAATAATAATAATAATAATAATATAACAACAATAATAATAATATAACAACAATAGTAACAATAATCATATCATGAACAATATTATGATTATACATTTTATTATTATAATTATATATTATTATAATTATATATTTTATTATTATAATTATATATTTTATTATAATTATAATTATAATAATCATAATAATAATAAATATTATCATTAATTTTATTTTGTCATTAAATTGTCCTAGATAATAAAAATAAAAATAAAAAAAATAATTACAACAACAATAATAATAATAACAACAATAATAACAATAATGATATCATGAACAATATAATTATACAAATATATATAAATATATTAAATAAATTATATTACAATAAATATAAAAATCTTAAATATTAAATAATATTGTCACTCAATGATATTATTAAATAACATTAAGCAAAAATATATTTTAAAGTATTATGTATATGAACAATATGTAATATTTATTATTATTATTGTTAATGTTATATTATCATTATTGTTATTTATTATTATTATTATTATTATTATTATTATTATTATTATTATTATTATTATTATTATTATTATTATTATTGTTATTAAATTCTGTTCCACCAGTGTGGTGCAGTTTTATCCCTTTATTCATTGAACCCCCTCTGTGGCCCCAGCCCACTGTATTGAGAAGAGTCACCAATAAATCAGGACTTCTTTTGCTTCCCTCCCCTTTCCTCCCTGGATTTCCACGTTCCCTGAGACCACAAGGAGCAGGTCTGGTCTCAAACCTGCCTCTTGTCTCGTTGTCAAAGGAGGGGAATGTTCTCCCAGCAGTCACTGAAAGGGATTTGTATCCCTGGAATGCAAAATAAACTGATTTCAATTCCCTGTGGTGCCAGTTTAAGGCCTTCCTCATTGGATTAGGTTGGTGGGGTTGGAGGTTCAGGGAGTCACCTGTCCTGAAATTATTTTGTTGAGGTATTTCTGGCTCTTCCTTTTCCCCATCTTGGCTGTAACAGGGCCTGGAAGTTGCTTTTCTTTAAAAAAAAAATATTCAGTACCTCATTCCTCCTCCTTGTAGCAATTCCATGGCCAGGAAAGGAATAACATTCATTTCCCATCAGCCTTGGGAATTGCTGTCACAGCACTGTGTGACAGGCTGGCATTTTTCCTTCCAAAATACTCCCTTGGTGCTCTGAGAACCCAGCACAGGAGTTTTAATCAATACACCCAAAATAGGTGAGGCAGGAGCAGAAAATAATCCAAATTTTCTTGGCACAAACGTTTCTCCCAAGGCTCTGCTAAAGCCAAACCCTCCCTGTCCTGATCTGATGGCAATGTGTGGAATTCCTGAATTAACTGCAGGGCAACTCCAGAACAGGAATGTTTCTATATCCCTGTTTTCTGCACCCTGGTGTGCCCTGTTTTCCTTCAGACAAAGAATGTTTTAACAAGATGTGGCAGGAATTCACTTTGTTTTCCCCTCCCCGGTGGCTTTGCTGATAATTTTGTAGGATTTCTAACTGGGTTTGTCCTTCCAGGTGGCCATGAGGGCCCTGGGCTTCGAGCCCAGACAAGAAGAGATCAAGGAAATGATCTCAGACATGGACAAGGAAGGCACAGGAAAAATCAGCTTTGATGACTTCTTGGCAGTGATGACCCAGAAAATGGTATGGAAGTGGGAACAGTCCAATTAAAGGCAGTTTTGAGGGTGTCTGAGCACCCTTCACCTCTTTGGGGGTTTAGTGGGAGATTTAAACACTGTTTCATCCTAACTAAGTATAAAGCAGCTCAGGTAGTGCCTTGGAGTCTCACTCATTTTTCAAGGAAAAGGTGAATTAATGGTGTAACTCACAATTTTCTTTACCAGTCAAGGGGGTTTTGTGTGTGAGAAAAGGGCAAAACTGCACTCAGGGCTTTTGTCCCAGATCCAAACCAGCTCTGGCCCTTGGGGAGCTCTGGGAGTGTTGATGAGTGACATGGATGTGTTTCATTCCCTGGAATTCTGATTTCCTTACAGAGCCACTCTCTGCTTTTACAAATCTTAAATTTTAGGGGTGTCTGAGCACCTTCACCTCTTCTGGGGTTTAGTGGGAGATTTAAACACTGTTTCATCCTAACTAAGTATAAAGCAGCTCAGGTAGTGCCTTGGAGTCTCACTCATTTTTCAAGGAAAAGGTGAATTAATGGTGTAATTCATAATGTTCAGTAAACCCAAGATCCTTGTGGTGAAATCCCAAAGACTTCTGGCTGGCTGGGACAGAAAAAAAAACCTCCCTGGAAGCCTGAAATTCAGGAATTCTGGCTGTGTCTGCCTCCCTTATGTGTCTCCACTGTGTGATTCCTGCCCACTGGGCTCTTCTAAATTTATTTATTTAGGTTTTCTCAAATGTTTTATAACTTTGAGTAGTACCTGCAGCACAACCCCCTTTTTTTTTTTTCCCCTTTCAATTCCTCCTTTCTCCTCCAAGGCTGGAAAAGATTCCAAGGAGGAGATTCTCAAGGCTTTCAAACTCTTTGATGATGATGAAACGGGCAAAATCTCCTTCCAAAACCTCAAACGTGTGGCCAGAGAACTGGGGGAACACCCCACAGATGAAGAGCTGCAGGTTTGTACCTGGGCTGGGGGGGGATCCTTATGGAGCTGGAGGAAAATTCCCTCTCTCCTGGTAGGAATGGAAGAGTTTCTGTCCCCCAGTGGATTGGGAGGCTGAGCCACTTCTGCTGTGGAAATGGCAGCAGCACAACTGCAGATTTGGGGAGTTGCAGTGATGGAATGGTGTCCTAGTTGAGCAGGAGGGACCAGCTAACCCTGTGTGGGGTGATCAAAGCTGTGTGTTCTACCCCCTCTATTCATTCCCCAAGGACAATGGGCCATTGGCAGCAGCTGCCCAGGGAGCCATTATCACCTTCACACCCAGCCTGAGGGGGCGGAGCTGCCAATGGGCCATCAACGGTTCAACACCCCCTGGCTCCCAGAGTTAATCACCCATTGGGTGAGTCCCTGCCCAGGGGGAGGGACTGGGTGCTCCCTGAGGGTACAGAAGTGGTGGGTAAGAAGACTTGGGATCCAGGAAAGCTGGAGAGGGAATTTGGACAAGGGCCTGGAGGGGTGGGACAAGGAGGAATGATTTTAAGCTGAAGGAGGGTAGATTTATATTGGAAATTAGGAAGAAATTCCTGGCTGTGAGGGTGGGCAGGCCCTGGCTCAGTGTGCCCAGACAAGCTGTGGCTGCCCCATCCCTGGAAGTGTCCAAGGTCAAGCTTGGATGGGGCTTGGAGAAACCTGGGCTGGTGGGAGGTATCCCTGCCCATGGCAGGGGGGTTGGAACAAGATGATCTTTCAGGTCCTTCCAACCCAAACCACTCTGTGATTCTATGAATAAATAACCCTTCAGGTTCTACATGAAACCCACATGAGTCCCCGCCCAGGGGGAGGGACTGGGTGCTCCCTGAGGGTACATAAGTGGTGGGTAAGAAGACTTGGGATCCAGAGGAGCAGCAGGACCTCGACAGGAGGAGATCACTGCTCTTGCCCAGCCCACAGCCCTCACCTGCACCAACAGGTTTTCTTTTTCCTTTTGCTCTGGACTTGGGGGAGCCACAGGGGTCTCAGCACAAGGACAAACAAACCCCCTTGGGTTTGTGCCCCAGGACACTGGGTTATACTGCTGGGGTTTTGTGAGTTAAAAGCAATTTCCCTTGTGTGTCAGTGTTGTTATTGTAATATTATTATTAAATTTTAGCTCTGACTTATAATCTCTCTCGTGGTGAGTTCATTTCCCCTGCTGGTTCACCTTTAAACCAGCACAAATGGGAAGAACTCTGCTCCCAGCACTTTGCTTCTCCCAGGAAATTCCCTGTAATATTTTCTAGGCAGTTTTCTTTATAAATGTATTAAAACCCCAACGTGGTGAGTGGTTGAGTGAACACTTTGCCCCGTGGCAGGTCTGGCGTTGAGCAAACACCATCCCCTCTGGGTTTAGCCCAACTCCCTGACAAGTGGTTCTGCCTCTGCAGAATCCAATCACTGCCATCCCAAACTAACCCTGCTCCCCAATGCCTTGCAGGAGATGATTGCTGAGGCAGACAGAAATGGGGATGGGCAAGTGGACGAGCAGGAATTCCTGTGGCTCATGAGCAGGAATTCCTGTGGCTAAACCCCCTCTGGGTTTAGCCCAACTCCCTGACAAGTGGTTCTGCCTCTGCTGAATCCAATCACTGCCATCCCAAACTAACCCTGCTCCCCAATGCCTTGCAGGAGATGATTGCTGAGGCAGACAGAAATGGGGATGGGCAAGTGGACGAGCAGGAATTCCTGTGGCTCATGAAGAAGACCAGCCTGTGCTGAAGGCCAGGTGGATTCCTTGCTCTGCACCCCTGGGTGTGCATTGTGAGGGGGCTCAGCTTTCACACTCCCCCATTTCCTTGGAGGCAGCACAAAATACAGGTCAGTTCTGCTCTAAGTGATGGTTTCCAAGGTGTTTGTGAGCAGGTCCCCAAGCCACCCTGTCCACGTGCTCCTGAGATGCTGACATGGCTTTCAATCCACAAATCACAGTTTTGTGACAGGATTCAGATCCTTTTCCGACCAAAAAATACATCAAATGATTCCAGTTGGGTAAAGAGAGAACTCAGAAGCAGACAAGGTCAATCTCTGTCCCCAGCAGTTGGAGTTGTGGGTTTATGTCTTGGTTTGGGCTCAGGGAACTCTTTATATTTGCAGGGATCAGCTTTTTCTAACCTGTTTTATGGGGATTTTCCTCTCCCTCTTTTTTAGGACATTCTTTAAACTCAAAGTAGATAAATTGCTGCAACTTCACTTGTGTTCAGTTCACATGGTCAAAGAAATCCCTTTGCACAAGGAAAAGTGCCAGAGCTGAGAGCTCTCTGTGTTTGCAGGAACGTTCAGTGGCTGCAAATGTGAGTGTGTTTAATATAAAGTCACTTATTTTAAGTTGTGCAAAGAGCTTTGATCCCCACTCTGCCAAAAAAACTTGTGGACAGGGTGCAGGGAAGGCCCACAGAGATGATCCAGGTCCTGGGAAGTTGCCACTGGAGGGAAATCTGAGAGAACTGGGCTTGTTCAGCTTTGGGAAGATGAGATTTAGGGGAGGAAAATATCACATTTTGGTATTTAAAGGGTGGATACAAAGAAGATGGAAACTCCCTTTTTCCACATGCAAAACACAGGGGATAATGGTGCAGGTTCTTCCTGGGGAGATTCTGGGTGGACACAAGAGGAGTTTTTCCCAATGATAACAATCTGGCATTGGAATAATCTCCCCAGGGAAGTGCTGGATTTCCCAGTTTTGCAGTTAAGGTGCAGCTGGGGCATCTTGTCTAGAAGGTTGGACCAGCTGAGCCTGGAGGTCCTTCCAGCTTGGAATTCCATGGTTCTGTTTAAACCAGAGAAGAATTCCCTCTCTTCCCAGCAGATGACCCTGGGTTGGTCCTGCTTTCACCCATGCCCAGCTCTGGGTTCTGACAAATCCCAGCAAAACAAGGGGGGGTTGTTGGGGAGTTCTCCTGGGTTGTTTCCCACTCCCTGGCCCAGCAGTGACACTGAGGGCACATCCTGATCCAGAGGGGAAGGACAAAGAGCAGCAGAGCCCAGCCCATGTGAAAATAGCAGGGTTTATTTGGGAGCAGAACCTTTTGGTTTATTTGGGAGCAGAACTGAGTTCCTTTTGCCACAATTCCCCTGGGAGGGGGGCTGAGGGGTAGGGAGGGACTGAACTGGAGCCCTTTGGAAACCTGGGCTCCTGCATGGCCTTGGGCTGGAGGAGGGCAGGGTTGGCTGGGATACTGGGAGGAAATCCTTCCCTGGGAGGGTGGGCAGGCCCTGGCACAGGTTGGGCAGAGAAGCTGTGGCTGCCCCATCCCTGGAAGTGTCCCAGGCCAGGTTGGACAGGGCTTGGAGCACCCTGGGCTGGTGGGAGGTGTCCCTGCCCAGGGCAGGGGGTGGAATGAGATGAGTTTCAAGGTCCCTCCCAACCCAAACCATGGGGCACAAGCCCTGTGGGGAGAGGCTGAGGGAGCTGGGGGTGTTCAGGCTGGAGAAGAGGAGGCTCAGAGGTGACCTCAACACTGTCTGGAACTGCCTGAAGGGAAGTTCTGGCCAGGTGGGGGTTGGTCTCTTCTCCCAGGCACTCAGCAATAGGACAAGGGGGCACGATGGGCTCAAGCTCTGCCAGGGGAAATTGAAGTTGGAGAGCAGAAAGAAATTCTTTGCAGAGAGAGTGCTCAGGGATTGGAATGGGCTGCCCAGAGAGGGGGTGGATTCCCCATCCCTGGAGGTTTTTCAGCTGAGCTTGGCCGTGGCACTGAGTGCCATGATCTGGTAAAGGGACTGGAGTTGGACCAAGGGTTGGACTTGATGATCTCAGAGGGCTTTTCCAACCCAATCCATTCTATGATTTTGTGATTCTATGGATGTGGCACTGAGTGAGAATCCACCATGTCTTGATCCAACCATGTCTTGATCCAACCCCACTGTGGTCACCATGTCTTGATCCAACCATGTCTTGATCCAACCCCACTGTGGTCACCATGTCTTGATCCAACCATGTCTTGATCCAACCCCACTGTGATCACCAGCCCAGGGCACTCTGTGCCCTGGGCTGGTGATCACAGTGGGGTTGGATCAAGGGTTGGACTTGATGATCTCGGAGGCCTTTTCCAACCCAATCCATTCTATGATTCTGTGATCCTTTGCCAGCTCAGTCTGTGCCCACACCCCAATCCCCACCACTCTGCTATGGCAGAACAACCACCCCAGGCTCTCCCTCCTCAGCAGCCACCAGTGGTCTGGGAAGGGCGGGGAGGGCACAGAACTCCATTTGGGGGACACTTTTCTGGGTGACACGTGGGTGTGAGGGGGGCAGAGGGGCTGCACTCTGGGCTCTGTGTCCTTCAGGCCAGCCTGAGCACCTCATGGACCATCGTGCCGATGCCATCGTGGATCTCGTGGATGGGGGCGTTGCACATGAAGGCGCAGGTGGTGACCAGGCGGTGGCGCGTGTCCACGTGCGCCTCGGTGACACTGCTGGGGACGTGGTGGCAGCCCAGCTCCTGCAGGGACACGGCTGTCTGCGCGTAGGGCCACCTGCAAGGGAGAGCCATGGCATGGCACGGGCATGGCACGGGCATGGACACACCCCGAGGGGGCTGTCCTGGCACAGAGAGGTGGCTGGAGGCTGAGAGGGGAAAGTGTTGGTGGTCCCTGCTCAAAACCTGCTCCAGAGGATCCAAGTCTTTTCCTGCCTGAGGGGTTTCTCCAGGACTACAGAACCAGGAGAACCTCCAGGTGAGTTAAAAATCTGGAGGAAAGGCAAAATAAGACCTTGATGTTCCACTACTCAGCTCTGCCCACTGCAGACTTGGTGTGTACAGAAGGCCAGGCTGGGTTGGGTTGGGAGGGAGCTTAAAGCCCCCCAGTGCCACCCCCTGCCATGGGCAGGGACACCTCCCACCAGCCCAGGTTGTTCCTAACCCCATCCAGCCTGGCCTTGAACACTTGCAGGGATGGGGCAGCCACAGCTTTTTTGGACAACAATTAGGTTTAGGTTTGGATTATTTTTTTTTTCCACAAAATTCCTACAAGTGACATTCATTCCTAGCAAGAGCCATCAACACTCCTTCTCTGCTACTGGGAGGATTCAGTCACAGCTTTCCTGTAGGACTGAGGACAGTTTAATTCCCTCCCTTTCTTAACACCCCAAGGCTTGTGCAACCATCAGTGCTCTGGTGTCTGTCCTACCCTGGGTCCATGAGGTGCTACGTGCATGGGGGAGGCAAATACAAGATTGTATTTAAAATAAAGTCTCTCATTTTAAGCCACCAGAGCTGTGGGAACACAAAAATGCAAACGAATCTGGTGATAGGTCAATCCTTCTGATCTGCTGAGAAATGGTAAAAGTCTTCCAGATTCTTCCACAGGGTTTCTTGGATGTGTGGAGGTTCTCCTGTGGAGCAGGGACACCTCTTCATGGTCCCTCCCCAGGGGCTGAGGGAGACAGACCTGCCCAAGGATTTGTGTGGTGAGTTTTATCAATCTCTACTTAATTATTGGGGGTTTTTTTGCCAGATTTGATACAAGTGCTTAAATATAGTTGCTTTGATACAGTGCACTGTCCTATTTTATGCTATATTAGACTCTACTAGTGGTTTTTAGCTTTTACACTGAAGTAAATGATGCTGATTAAGGTCTTCCATCTGCTCATTTCTCTTAATAAATATCAATAGCCCTGATCTGCCATCATTAAACCTGTGGGACGAAGTGATTCAATCACAACTCCATAATTCCTTAAATGTAACCCACTGACACACTCCCAGGCTGGGATTGGATCCCACCCCCCCCAGGCTCCTCTCTGAGGAGAAGTTTAGGAAGCCAGGGGGGTTTTCTGCACCCCACAGCCCAAGGAGAGGCTCCTGCAATGCCCCTGCCCTCACCTCTCACACTCGGTGTCGTGGCCCACGGTCACTTCACAGCCCGGGAAGAGTTTGGCTGCCAGCACTGGGGAGATGCAGCACAGCCCAATGGGCTTCTGGGCAGCATGGAATGCCCTCAGGACATCCTCCACCTCTCTGCAGATGGTGCAGTTCTTGCCTTGGGTGGCCCAGGTGCTCAGGTTTTTAGCCACGCCAAAGCCACCTGAGAGATGAGAAAAGAAGAGAAGGAGTTTAGGCTGGGAGGGTATATCCAGGGCAGGGCTTTTTCCAGGCACTGCAGGGTGGAATGCTCGTCTGGATTTGAGGGATAGAATCATAGAATCATAGAATGGATTGGGTTGGAAAAGATCTCTGAGATCATCAAGTCCAACCCTTGATCCAACCCCACTGTGATCACCAGCCCAGGGCACAGAGTGCCCTGGGCTGGTGATCACAGTAGGGTTGGATCAAGATGTGGTTGGATCAAGACATGGTTGGATCAAGACATGGTGGGATCAAGACATGGTGATCACAGTAGGGTTGGATCAAGACATGGTTGGATCAAGACATGGTGGGATCAAGACATGGTGATCACAGTAGGGTTGGATCAAGACATGGTTGGATCAAGACATGGTGGGATCAAGACATGGTGATCACAGTAGGGTTGGATCAAGACATGGCTGGATCAAGACATGGTGATCACAGTAGGGTTGGATCAAGACATGGTGGATTCTCACTCAGTGGCACATCCATAAAATGACAGAATCATGGAATGGATTGGGTTGGAAAACACCTCCGAGATCATCAAGTCCAACCCTTGGTCCAACTCCAGTCCCTTTCCCAGATCATGGCACTCAGTGCCACGGCCAAGCTCAGTTGAAAAACCTCCAGGGATGGGGTATCCACCCCCTCTCTGGGCAGCCCATTCCAATCCCTGAGCACTCTCTCTGCAAAGAATTTCTTTCTGCTCTCCAACTTCAATTTCCCCTGGCAGAGCTTGAGCCCATCGTGCCCCCTTGTCCTATTGCTGAGTGCCTGGGAGAAGAGACCAACCCCCACCTGGCCAGAACTTCCCTTCAGGCAGTTCCAGACAGTGCTGAGGTCACCTCTAAGGATGGCAGCATTTGTCCTGTGTTGATAAGAGAACTAAAAACTGAGATCCTGAAGCTTTGTGAGCTGAGGCATCCAAGCACCTCCGTTGCTCCCAGCTGGGCAGTGGGGCAGTGTTGGTGCTCCAATGGGGCTGTGCTTCACCATCAGCTCTTCCCAGAGTTCTGCTGGAATACACTGACACACTTCCCCCCTTAATCCTTGCTCCAGGCCTCATCCATCCCACTGGAATCCCATGGTCGTGCTTTCACTAGAGAGGAACTGCCAGGCTGACCAAACTTTGTGCCTTTGAGCCCGTCTCTGTCCCAGTCTCTCCCAGTAAGGAGGAAAGGATGGTGGTGAGGGAGGGGACAGTTTTCCATGCAGGGAAAACACAGCTCTGTATGGCACAGAGGAGAACTCAGTTGGCAGGTACCCACCCTCTCCTCTTGGCATCAGCTTGGCATTGCCATGTTCTCTTTTGATCTAACTCCAAGCCATGTCTGCCCTCCCAGTCCCTGCTTCCAGCCCATCTTCCCCAGTTCCTCTCCAGCCCATGACTCTCATGTCATTCCAGGCTTAGGGCTCATCCAAGCTGTTCCCAAGGCTGTGCACATGCAGGCCCCACACAGGTCCTACCTGGAATGATCAGGGCATCCAGCCCCTTGACATCCAGCTCAGCCAAGTCCCTGATGTTGCCTCTGGCTATTCTGGCACTTTCCACCAGCACGTTGCGCTGCTCCTGCGTTGGCTGCCCCTTCACGTGGTCCACCACGTGCATCTGGGAGATGTTGGGGGCAAAAACCTCTACCTGGGGACAGGGGAGAGGTCTGTTATCGTTCAGCAATGAGAGAGAAACGTGTGGAAGGTCACAGGGAGTGGGTGGAAATGCTGAGGGACTTTGTTAGGAAAGGACTTTGGTGGGGAATGCCGTGATCCTCACCTGGATCTGACAGGGAGGGAAGGAGGAAAAAAGGAAGGAAGGAGAGGGACAAAGCAGGGAGCTCCCCCTGCTTGTTTTGGGGGCTGAAGAGCCCTTGGTGAAGCTGTTTCTTAGAGGTTTCCATCCCTGTCCCAATCACTCCCTCTCACTGGGACAGCCCCAGCCCTGCCCCAGCTGCCCCACAGAGCCCGTGGATCCCTGGGGGTGCTGAGCCCCCAGAGCTGCGCTCCCACCACGTGTCTCCCTCAGAGACAGCACCTGGAGTTTCCCCAGCTACTGTTTTCCCAAGCCCAAAGTGCTCTCCTGGAAAATGCTCCCCCTTCCTTCAGCATTTTCAAGCTCACGTGAAGAAATGAGGAGTGGAGAGTGGCAAACAGGTGGGTGAAAGATTTGGGGGCTCCACAAGCTGTGCCACTCCAGGCCCCACAATGTCAGGAGGAGGTTAAAGGAGCTTGAAGATGTCCAGGAGAGGGCAAAGCTGGGGACAGGGCTGGAAGGAATGTCCTGTGAGGAGCAGCTGAGGACTTTGGGATTGCCTAGTTTGGAGAAAAGGAGGCTGAGGTGCGACTTCTTGGCTCGCTGCAGCTTCCTGAGGAGGGGACATGGAGAGGGATGTGCTGAGTTCTCCTCCCTTCCAACTGAAACATTCTATTCTGGCTTTCCTCATAAAAGGAGGGATTGAACTGACGTGAATTTCCTCCACTAGAGGCCCCTGGCGATCCAGGGATGAGGCAGGATGTGCTCCGGACACGGCAGGAGGGAAGCGGCTGCAGCAGCTCCAGGAGAGAAGCGCAGAAATCACACAGAGGGCAGAAAAGGTTTGGTCGAGGGGCAGCTTTGAGCCAACGGAGCAGGCACAGCAGGACAGGTTTGGAGTTGGACACGGAGATCTCCACTGTGCCTCTGTGCTCCACCCCGATTCCCGCTCCCAGGGAACGGCTCTGCCCAGACACGGGGGTGGCTCGGAGCTGAGGGTGATGTTCCACAGGGGCCCTCCCTCCTTTTCCAGTGTCGCGGAGTGGCTCTCCTGACTAATGGTCTATTGGAGCTGCTGCTTGAGGGTCGCCTGTTTTACCCCTCCCCAAGTTCAACTCACGAGAACTTGTCTGTTCTCTCACCAGAGAAGTGGACTCCCCATCCCTGGAAGTGCTCAGGACCAGGCTGGATGGAGCTCTGAGCAACCTGGTCTGCTGGAAATGTCCCTACCCATGGCACGGCGTGGAACTGGATGGGCTTTAAGGCCCCTCCCAAGCCCAACCATCCTGTGAGTGAGTCTCTGATTCAATTTTCACTTCTAACCTTTGAGTTTTTAACAAGATGGATTTGAAAGAGCCCGAACTGAAACAGCAGAGCAGAAAAGAGGATGTGTAAGCCAAAAAAAAAAAAAAAGAAAAAAAAGAAGAATAGAGAAGGTATTTAGGAAAGTCTGTTCAGGAAAGAATTTGGAGGCACTGGGCAAAGAGCACCAAGCCAAGCCCGTGGTACAGCAGAGCTGTGCAGGGAGTTCCCTTTAACTCCACTCACCCCTGCTTTGCAAGCGATGGGGAGCTTGTGGTCTGTCTTAGAGACAAGGAGGAGAGGACTGAGGAGCAGAGCCAGGCAAAAGGAGCCAGAGCCGGGGCAGGAGCTCTTACCTGTGCCCCCTCCCTGCTGAGATGCACCAGCACAGCCGACGCCTCGTGGATCTCACTGCCATCGTAGACTCCACAGCCAGCCAGCACCACAGCCACCCTCTTCCCCATGGCAGCACCGCGGCAGGAGGAGTCCCTGCAGAGCCCCGTTCCCGGGAGGATTCCCTGCAGAGCCCCGTTCCCAGGAGGATTCCCCCAGAGCCCGTTCCCGGCAGGAGTCCCCGCAGAGCCCCGTACCCGGGAGGAGTCCCCGCAGAGCCCCGTTCCCGGCACGAGTCCCCGCAGAGCCCCGTTCCCGACAGGAGTCCCCGCAGAGCCCCGTTCCCGACAGGAGTCCCCGCAGAGCCCCGTTCCCGGGAGGAGTCCCCGCAGAGCCCCGTTCCGGGGAGGAGTCCCCGCAGAGCCCCGTTCCCGACAGGAGTCCCCGCAGAGCCCCGTTCCCGGGAGGATTTCCTGCAGAGCCCCGTTCCCGGCGGGAGTCCCCGCAGAGCCCCGTTCCCGGGAGGATTCCCCGCAGAGCCCCGTTCCCGGCGGGAGTCCCCGCAGAGCCCCGTTCCCGGGAGGATTCCCTGCAGAGCCCCGTTCCCGACAGGAGTCCCCGCAGAGCCCCGTTCCCAGGAGGATTCCCCCAGAGCCCGTTCCCGGCGGGAGTCCCCGCAGAGCCCCCAGGCGATGTGAGCTCTGTTCGCCCCCGGGAGTCTTTTATAACAGGAGCCTCCCCCAAGAGCAGGTGGGGCCAGGAGGGTTGGGCTGAATTTCTTGCTGGCAGGAAGGTTTTATTTCCAGTTCCACAGGCAGGGCATGTAAATATTATTTGTGTCCTCAACTGGCTGCTCCCTTACAGATCTTTCTTCCCAGCACGCTGTCTGCAGAGCAGCCCCAGTGACGTGACCCTCAACAGAGCAGCTGTGTTTTTCCTTCTCAGCTGTTGATTTTCCAGTCTAGTTCAGCCCAAGGCACCAAAACCTTTGCACAGAAGATGGTATCAAACAGAGCCAGCCCAGAGCAGGTAGTGAAGCCAGTGCCTTCCTCTCTGTGCCCCCTTTTTAAACCCTTTACTGCATGGGCTGCCTCAGACTTAACACCAAGATTTCCTCTTCTGCCCCTCAGTGTTCTTTCCCTCAGATCCCATCTCTCAGGAGCAGATGTTTTGCACTCGCTTGCAGATGTTCCTGAAGTTAGAAATTAATAGCCAAAGAGTCACAGAATATCCTGAGTTGGCAGGAACACACAAGGGTCATCAAGTGCAACCCCTGGCCCTGCACAGGACACCCCAAAATCCCACCTGAGTTATGCAAATGCTCCTTGAGCTCTGGGATAACTTGATTGGTCCTCAACAGCACCACGTCTCCATTTGGTAGGGAAGTGGTAGCAGGAATTGGCAGAGCCCTGAGCTCTGGAGGGGCACTGGCAGCAAATGAAACATTGCCTGAGGCTCGTCCTTCCCTCCCCTTGCTCTGCCCACACCTGAGATGACCCTGGAGCTCTGTTTCAGCTTGGCCCTGCTGAAATAACTGGCCTGTCAAGGCTGACCAGCCATTCTTCATGAGAGAACAACAAACCCCTGCAACAGGAGCGCAGAAGGTTTTCCAGGGGTTATTTATAAGACATGTACCTTTGGTCTCTGGTATATTTGGAGAGACATGAAGTACCTCCTGTGGGTGCTGAGCCACTGTTCTGGCAGGTTGGTCACTCACAGCAGGCTATTGCTGCTGCTTGTGACTTCATTTACTGCATTTTACTCCCAAAGTGAGGGGTTTCAGGCACAGCTGCTGCCTGTGCAAGCAGGAACCCAAATCCTGGGAGAGAGAACTCCCAGGCCCACTGATCTACCCTCTCAGTCCCTTTTATTACCCAGAATATGAATTAAACTGAGATATGTATGAAAAACACCCGAAGCCTTTTCACTGCAGTTTGTTCTGCTCCCTTAGGAATTCTGACTGTGGTTTAGAGGGATATTATTCCTCTTGCCTGGAAACCCAGCTGATCATGCTGCAACTCCACCAGGCAGTGTCTTCTTCCTCCAGCTGCTCTGGGAGCAGTCCTGTAAGTGATGAAGCACAGGCAGCCAGAGGCTGGGGATTTAAACAGCCTCCTGCCTCCAAACTACACCCTTCAGCTCTGCCTGTTGCAGACTGACAGGGCTGGTTCCCCTTCCTGGGATAACTGGGGTAAGTGGACAAACCAGGCTTGTCTCTTCCTCATGTGACAACATCTGTCTCAACAGACATGTCAGGCATGAAGATCTCCCTGCAGCAAACAGATTATTGACAAAAAACAACAAAACCCACCTCTCAGCTGGGTCATTCTGTCCTGTGTGGCAACATCTGCCCACATTTATTGTGGTGGAGACTTTGGGCTTTGGGATTAACCCCTTGCTTTAATCTGCATTGATGTTCTAGGCAAGAGGGGTGTGGAGGACCCTGTTGCCTCAAAGCTCTTCTCAAAGGGTGAACACAGTTAAAGAGAACTGTCCTCCTGGAGAAACCAGGGAAGTTTGGGAGCCATGACAGGGATCCAGCTGCTCAGTGGAGGTGTGCCCTCCTGTCCAGCTGGCTCAGGGCTTCCTTTGGCATTACCTGTGGACCCTGAAGGTTGTCCCAGATGCTGCTGCAGGTCTGTCACCTCTCAGATAGTCCCACAGGCTTGAATTTGAGCTCCAGCCAGTCCCATTTCCAACAGCCTTTCTCTTCTCCAGCCCTGGCTGAGGGCATGACTTATGGGGGAACTTGGAGCAGGATCTGCTGAGGGGAACATCAGAACTTGCTCCTGGAGGCAGAACCAGCAATATTCCTGGACAGCACAGGAATATCAGTGTGAAGGTTTTCATGCTGTTCTGCATCTTTTAGCTGCTCAGGAGAGTGGAATCTGCTTCAGCTGAGGCTCGTGGGAACAGGAGCTGAGCCCTTCATGGGAACAGGAGCTGAGCCCTTCATGGGAACAGGAGCTGAGTCTTTCATGGGAACAGGAGCTGAGCCCTTCATGGGAACAGGAGCTGAGCCCTTCATGGGAACAGGAGCTGAGCCCTTCATGGGAACAGGAGCTGAGCCCTTCATGGGATCAGGAGCTGAGCCCTTCATGAGATCAGGAGCTGAGTCCTTCATGGGATCAGGAGCTGAGTCCTCCATGGGAACAGGAGCTGAGCCCTTCATGGGAACAGGAGCTGAGCCCTTCATGAGATCAGGAGCTGAGCCCTTCATGGGATCAGGAGCTGAGTCCTCCATGGGAATAGTCCCTGCTTTGGTCCATCACCCACAAACAAAACGCTGGAGGAATGTACAGGGCCAGGCAAGTGGTGCCCCTGTTTCCACCCCAGCTTTGTCGGCTCTCACAGAACAGTCCCCTGGCCAAGTCCCACCTGGCCTGTGACCCAGCATGGCCCCAAGGCCAGTGTTCACTGCTTCCTGCAGCCTCTCCTCCATCCATAAACACCTTCATGCCCGGCCCACACGTTCTCCAGGAGGCTGTCAGTGGGTCCTTCATGTCCCTTTGGGTACAGCAGCAACCCTGGCAGTGACTGACACTCCCTCCCTGCCTGCACAGCTCTCCTGGAAGGCCAGCAAGGCTCCTGTGGGCTGGCAGGGATGGATGTGCATGAGAGATGGGCAGAAGTCAGCTTTGCCCAGCACAGGGCAGCGGTGCCAGGCATTCAGAACTGTGACAGGGACAAACAGCAGGACCGTGGCCAGTGTTTAGGAGAAACAACTGGTCCCTGAGGAGCTCCTGGGCTTGCAAAGTGCTTGTTTGCTCCAGCGAGGTGGATTCTTGCAAAAACCTTCACTTTAACCAGCGCAATTTCCTCGCTGGCAGCAGCAAAAAAGGCAGTGAGGGCAATAAACCTTCAGCTTTACTTTTCGAGTGTCCTTTTTAACAAGGGTTAATCACCAGTCAAACGAAGGGGCTCCTGGAGGGAGATTTACCGCAGATTTACTGCAGCCCCAGAGCTTCCCTTGCGCTTCCTCCCGCGTGCAGCGAGAGGGATGGAACAGAGGAGGTTTGTAGGGAAAAAAAGGGGTGGGGAGCGGGCAGGACCGAGCGGCAGCCGCGGTGCTGCGGTTATAAAGAGCATGGGAGGCCAGCGGGCAGCAGTTCGGCACGGGGCGCGCACAGCCATGGGCGGCAGCGCCGGCTCTCTGCACTCCTGCATCGCGCTGCTGGGCATTGCCGCAGGTAGGCACCGCTCCTGGCACGGCCACGGCACTAACCTCCCCGGACACCCCCTTATTCCGAGGGGGCTCGAGAGGCTGTTTATCCGCCAGCTTCTCTGCCTGGGTGAAGCTTTTCGGCCCCCGCGCCTGTTTGAGCGGACAACAAAATATTTGTGTTGGCTCCGAAGTGCCGGCGTCAGGTTTTGTGCCCGTTCCGTCCTGGGGGGGAAGCGAATCCAAACTTTTTCGGAATAAATCATCTGGGTTTGGATGCACTCTCCTCCCTCTCCCTCCCCCAGCCGTTCTGTTTGTTGTGTTCACTGCCTTTCATTTGCTGCTTCTTTGTGTTTCATCTTTCTGACCCTTTGCATTTTCCAGCTGGTTTTCTGTTGGCACAAAGTGTTCGGGATTGTCTGTGTCTGTCTGCCTTTTGTGAGACTGGAATCACAGAGTTTTTACCTTTATCGGGCACTTGCCAACACTTGCATAGAATCCCAGAGGGGTTTGGGTTGGGAGGGGCTTTTAAACTCACCCAGTTCCTCCCCCTGCCATGGGCAGGGACACCTTCCAGTAGACCAGGTTGTTCCAATCCCCATCCAACCTGGCCTTGATGGAATGGGACATCCACAGCCTCTCTGGGCAACCTGAAATGATTCATTTCAAGCTTCTTAAAACTCAGCACCAAGAAAGGAGCCAGACCTTGGGCCCAAACCATGTTACAACACTGCCCCAGCTCTTTATTTGCAGCTCTTGCCCTGTTATTTTCCCTCTCTTCCCTGCTCTGTCCACTCTGGTTCTCTCCTGGTTTTTTAGGCCAGGTTTACAAGCTCCTTCTCCTTTCCCACCTCCCTTTTCCCACAGGATCTCTCCTGCTGGCTGTGCATTTCTACAGTTCACCCAGAGCAGCCCCTCTGATCCCCAGCACAGCTCTTGGAGTCCTTCTGCTCATCTTATCAGCCCTTTTGGCCTATGCAGGTAAGATTTGGAGGGTGGCAAGTTCAAGGCCTCCCCTTTCCACAGCTTTGCATGTGCTGGGGCTGCTTTGCCAACAGGTTTGTACAACCCACAGCAGCCCCATGGACCACTGAGCCCTTTTCCCAGAGCAGCTGTGGCTGCCCCATCCCTGGGAGTGTCCCAGGCCAGGCTGGACAGGGCTTGGAGCAGCCTGGGCTGGTGGGAGGTGTCCCTGCCCATGGCAGGGGGTGGCACTGGATGGGCTTTGAGGTCCCTTCCAACCCAAACCATTCTGTGATTCTATGTCAGCACAGCAAATTTTTCCTGTATAGGCAAGAGAAGAAATCAATGGTTGTTTTAAATAAGGATCCCTGAGAGTTTTAACACCCTGAATATGTGATTTCTGTAAAAAACACTCCCGGGATTCTGAGAGTGCTTTCAGCATCCGTGGGCTGAAATGTCCATGTGTAAATGCCAAGAGATGGACTCATCTGAGAGAAAACATCACTCCCTGTAGCAGAGTCCACACTTTTTAGAATGTGTTTTGAATTATTTCTCCTGATTAACTCGGAGTAACGAGGACATTAAATCAGAGAATCATGGAGTTGTTGGAAAAGACCTTTAAGACCATGAAGTCCAACCATCAACCAGCACCCACCATTACCCATGTCCTCAAGTGCCACATCCACATGTTTTTTGAACACTTCAAGGGATGGGGACTCCACCAGTTCCCTGGGCAGCTGTGCCAGTGCTGGACAACCCTTTGAACCTAAACCTCCCCTGGTGCAACTTGAGGCTGTTTCTCTCACCCTGTCGCTTGTTCTCTGGGAGAAGAGTCCAACACCCACCTCACTCCAACCTCCTCCCAGAGAGTTGTGGAGAGTGAGAAGGTCCCCCCGAGCCTCCTTTTCTCCAGGAGAAACCTCGCCCCACACAGGACCTGCACAGCTCCATGTCAGCACCGGGATCACACTCCCCACCTCTCCCCACATCCTGCTGCCTGGAAATCACAGCCCTGCTGTCCTTTGCTCCGCAGGGATCCGGAGGAGCCCCGGGAATGCCTCCCTGCTGCTGCCCCTGTGCCTGAGCGTGTCGGTGGCGTGGTGTGGCTACGGCGCCACCTTCGTCCTGGCGGGGCAGGGTGTGCTGTGCCACTCCGGTGACCTGCGCGACGCCGCGGTGCCCGGCCTGGCCACCTCCGCCCTGGCACTGCTGCTGGTGGCCGTGGTGGGGTTGCTGTGCAGAGAGCCCGTCCTGGCCGTGCTCTCTGCCGCCCTTTCCCTCGCCAGCACCCACGACGTGGCCGCCCGGCACAGCTCCACGCTGGGCCCCTCCGCTGTCGCTTGCAGTTACCTCCTTGTCTGCATGGTGGGTGGGTACTTTGCTCTGGGCAGGAGCCTCTATTTCCTGACCAAGGGCAGAGTTGCCCTCCCTGGCACGGAGCTGGCCAAGCAGAAGGCCCGGGAGCAGCCCCAAGGCAGCGGTGGCAGCACGAACCCCTTTGCAGCAGTGGGGCTGATCCTCAACATGCTGTGTGCTGGTGTGTTTGGCTGCAGGCTCCTGGGCATCACCAACCAGCTGTTTGTGGGCCAAGTGCCCTGGCTGTGGGCAGCTGGTGTCTACCAGATTGGCATCTGCATCTTATCCTACCGTGCAATGGATGTTCTGATGGCCACATCCTTCGGATTCACTTCCATCCTCAAATTTGCAGGAGGCTACTGCCTTCTGTCCCCAGCCTGGCAGCCAGAGGAGCCCTCTGTGCCCACCCCAGTCCTGGTGGTTTTCTCTGTTCTTTTTGCTGTCTTGGCTCTTTTTCTCACTCTCAAGAGCCCCCTGGATGGCCTGTACTTGCTGCTTTATGTGGCCTCCTGCATTGCCTTGGCTTGCCATCCCAGGGGCTTTTTTGGAGCTGCCCCTCAAGGTGTGGCCGTGGCCATTTTTGGGGCCTCAGCCCTGGTGACCCTGATTCACCTGTACAATGGGAAAGCAGGTGCCAAGGTGCCCACAGGGGAGGGGGCTGTGAAGGCCCTACTCGCTCACAGCAGTTTCCTGAAGCTCCGTGAGGGGCCAGACCTTCACGCTCCATACCTGGGCTACTCCAAGTATGCAGATGCAGAGGTGCTTGCCTTTGCCTGCAGTGTCCTGGCTTCTTTTGCTCTGACAACCACAGGAGACCCCCAGGCTCCCCTTGCTGCCGTTGTCATTCCATGGGTAGTGGTGGCTGGTGGGATCCTGAAGCTTCTGGGGGGCTCAGTGGCCTTTGCCCGGGGTAAGACCCTGGAGAGCAGTGCCTTCATCCTCTACGCTGTCATGTGGATCATCTGGGGCTTGGCACGGTATGGTGGCCTCTGTGACACCACCAGAAGTTTCCATGCAGCAGTGGGCATCGTTGCTTTCATGCTCTTCAATGGCTTCGTTGTCTTCTGCACGCTCTTCCTCAACATCACCTGGTTCTTTTACTCACTCACGTTCATGCTCGTGGCTCTCAGCTTCTTCCTGGAGGCCATCCAGGCTCTTCCTGCCGGCTACGACCTCGCTGCCACCCTCTCCTTTGGGCTGGTCAGCTTCTACTGCTTCCTGTCTGCCCTTTCCAGCAGCATCCTGGAGGGTCCCTGCTTGCCCATGGGTGGCCCTGTGGTGCAGCTTGGTGGTGTGGGGGCAGGAATGACCAAGTGCCTTCACCTGCCCGCCAGGAAAGCGTCCTCAGTCAGGAGAATTGCAGGTAAGGGGGGAGCAAAGGGCACAGTGGGTGGGGTGGGGGGGAAATTCTGGGTAAACTCCTAGCAGGGCACTATTTAAAGGACTTTGGTCCAGTCATGGAATGCCAGAGTGGTCTGGGTTGGAAAGGACCTTAAAGCTCATCCCATTCCACCCCTTGCCATGGGCAGGGACACCTTCCACTGGAAGAGGTTGATCCAAACCCCGTCCAACCTGGCCTTGATGTGGAAACCAGGATAATCTGGTGGCATTTTGGTGAAGTGGGCCGAGTTACAGGAGTAATTATCTGAGTTTAGCAGCAAATTCTCTCCTGCATCATCTCCCTGCTCAGCCACTCTGAGCTCCATGAGTGCTCCAGGCTGGGGCTGCCACTGTCAGCTCTGTCTGGACCGAGCAGGGTGAGTGCCTGCTGCCTGCTCTCCACAGGGCTGAGTAACTTCTGGCCCCCAGGAACATGGCCCAGAACTCCCCCAAACGCCAGATCTCCCCTTGGCTGAGCTCTGGGAAAGTGCCCTGTCAGAGGAAAGGCTTTGGTAGTTGGGAAAAGGAGAGGAGAGCGTGGAACTGGCTGTTTTGGCTGTGACAGCCCTTCTGTGGGAATCTCAGCCCCTCCCTCAGGGGTTGTGCCCCGTTCACGTGCCCACAGATATCCTGAGGAGCGGAGGGACCTGTGGCATCCCCACGGACACCGTGTACGTGCTCGTGGCCGCCTGCAACCGCCCCGATGCCGTGGAGAAAGCTCACAGGTCAGTCCCTGCCTGGGCTAAAGAGGCTTCTAGAACTCAGGGTGCCACTGGGTGCTGGCTACAGCAGAGGTGAAGAGCAAGGGAGCTCAGCCTTGGTGGGGACAGCAAGGTGGGGAGAAGATCCAGGTGAGGGAAGGAGAGAATTGAACTGTAAGTGTCTTCCAGGACACCAAAGGCTCCTTTGCAACCGGGTCATGACAAGAAGCCCAAAGGGTGGCAGATGGGGCAGGGGGTTCTTGTACATCACAGCAAAACCTCTCCTGTGACACCAGGCTCTTGCTTTGGTTTTGTGAGCAGCTGGGACCCCTCACATTGGTGGGGTTTCCTCAGAACTTGGGATTTCCACCCATCACTAACCAGACCTGGATTTGGAGGAGACATTCCTGCTCGGGAATAGTCATTCATGTCCCTTCCTGTCAGGCCATCTGTTGAACAGTCCTATTTTTAGTACAGGCTGGTGGCCTGGGGCAGAGCCTTCACAGCTTGTCTTAGCTCTGGATCTCACCAACACAGTTTCCTTTTCAGCTGGAAGTTAAACCTCCATCTCACTTCCAGGCTCCTCTTTCCTCACCTCTTTTCCAGGTCGAAGCGCCAGGCTCAGGATCGCCCCATGTCCCTCTGGATTTCCAGCCTGAAGCAACTGGAACCTGCCAAGCATTTGTTCAGTCCCCTCCTCTGGGACTTCATGGAGGCTGCCTGGCCATCTCCAATCAGCCTGGTGGTTCCCAGAGGTGAGGAAATGCTCTGAACTCCAAGTTCTCTGGAGAGCTTTGGCTTGGAAACTCCATCCCAGTTCCTGGTAAGCTCATTGTGTTTGGATTGATGCACCCCCCTGAGTGCCACATGACCCTCCTGCAGGTGAGTGGGTGGAGTTCCTGGGCATGAAGGACTCTGCCAAGTACGTTGGGACCCCCCGGAGCGTCGCCATCCGCATCCCTGACTGCTCTGTCACCACACACCTCATCGACCAGGTGAGTGCCACGGCGGGCTCAGCTCCTCACCCAGCAGGGCTGGTGAGTGCCACAGCGGGCTCAGCTCCTCACTCAGCAGAGCTGGTGAGTGCCATGGTGGGCTCAGCTCCTCACCCAGCAGGGCTGGTGAGTGCCATGGAGGGCTCAGCTCCTCACCCAGCAGGGCTGGTGAGTGCCATGGAGGGCTCAGCTCCTCGCCCAGCAGGGCTGGTGAGTGCCATGGTGGGCTCAGCTCCTCACCCAGCAGGGCTGGTGAGTGCCATGGAGGGCTCAGCTCCTCACCCAGCAGGGCTGGTGAGTGCCACGGCGGGCTCAGCTCCTCACCCAGCAGGGCTGGTGAGTGCCACGGCGGGCTCAGCTCCTCACCCAGCAGGGCTGGTGAGTGCCACGGTGGGCTCAGCTCCTCACCCAGCACGGCTGGTGAGTGCCACAGCGGGCTCAGCTCCTCACCCAGCAGGGCTGGTGAGTGCCATGGTGGGCTCAGCTCCTCACCCAGCAGGGCTGGTGAGTGCCACGGCGGGCTCAGCTCCTCACCCAGCAGGGCTGGTGAGTGCCATGGTGGGCTCAGCTCCTCACCCAGCACGGCTGGTGAGTGCCATGGTGGGCTCAGCTCCTCACCCAGCGGGGCTGGTGAGTGCCATGGTGGGCTCAGCTCCTCACCCAGCAGGGCTGGTGAGTGCCACTGCGGGCTCAGCTCCTCACCCAGCAGGGCTGGTGAGTGCCATGGAGGGCTCAGCTCCTCACCCAGCAGGGCTGGTGAGTGCCATGGAGGGCTCAGCTCCTCACCCAGCGGGGCTGGTGAGTGCCACGGCGGGCTCAGCTCCTCACCCAGCAGGGCTGGTGAGTGCCACGGCGGGCTCAGCTCCTCACCCAGCAGGGCTGGGGTCTGCAGGCAGCTGGGAGGGGTTTCACTGCCCCAAAGAGGCTGAAAGGAACAACCACCAGGGCAGAAAGCCCCCAAATGCCATTAACAGACACTGTGTCTGCTGTCCCATCTGAGTAACTGCAGAAGGTCCAGAAAGTGGCCAGAGGAACTGTGATTCCCAGGGTGTTCTAGCACAGACATTGCAGTCTTTGGGAAACAAGATGTTATTTCATGATCCTCATCAGTAAACCCCAATTTAACTGTGTCAGACACTCCAGCACAGTTTGGTGGGACTGAAGCTGCCTACAAAGCAGGTGCCTCTGCCTCATGAGCCACACTGAGCTCTCTTTGGGGCCACAGTCACTCAGGAGGGAAGTTCTGAGCTCGAGGCACCTGCTCAGAGCTTCTATTCCCATTTTTTTGTCACCAGGTTGGGCCCATTGTGGTCACATCAGCCAACCCAACGGGAGAGGCCGACACCACCCACCACAACCAGGTGTATGCCAAGCTGGGGGACAAGGTAATGGGGGCCCTCTGCTCTCAAGGGATGTGGGGCTGGAAGGACTCAACCACTGGGTTTCCAGCAGGCAAAGCAATAGGTGGCATCAAGAATGTGGCAAAGCATCTCATTAAAAAAATCTCCTGGACATTCCTCGTGTTAGGGTCAAAGTGAAAGAGAACATTTTAAAGTACAGAACTTGGTGGGAAACCCAGAATTCTTCTGATTTGCACAGTGTAGTTTTGGCTTGGCAAGGGGAGTCTGTTCATCTTCCAGCACAGGATGACATGAGCAGTAAAACATCCCTTCTTCACTCATGGGCAATCACACCCTGGTGCCTGAACGTGCCAGGGCTCTGGCTGGCACTGGGCTGTGAGAACACTGGGGCTTCCCATCTAGAGTTGAAGCTGGTGCCAAGCTCCAAAATATTCCTGGCTTTTGGGACTTCCATACATTCTGGATGTACCATGGTCATGGACATTCATTGTCTTCAACTGGTTTGGGTTGGATCTCAGGGAAAGGCTCTTTCCCAGAGGGTGGTGGGCACTGACCAGGCTCCCCAGGGCAGTGGGCACGGCCCCAGGGCTGCCAGAGCTCCAGGAGTGTGTGGACAACGAGACAGGGTGGGATTATTGGGGTGTCTGGGCAGGGCCAGGAGTTGGATTCGATGATGGATTTCTGCAATTCTATAATTTCACCCCTAAATCCTGAGGGTTCTTCACTTTGTGTCTGTGGCAAGTGAGGGCAGTTTTAACAACTGATACAACCCTTCCACCAGTAACTCCTCACAAACCTGGATTTAGACCACTGTTTTTCATGGATGGCACTTCTTCCAAGCTCCTCAGCTGGTGTGACCTGTCTTTGCTGAGTTGCTGCCCTGACCCCCACAGACCCTCCTCTGCCTTGGCTTTGAAGTTCCTTCATTCCATGGTCAGCCCTTGGTGTCGCTGTGGTGGGGTGGGAAGGGGCAGTATTGCCTTGGGGAATAATCCCTTGCCGTTGAGAGGGGGAACTTCTATTTCCCAAGTGCCTGAGGGGAATCTGGTGTGGGAATCACAGGCTGTTCTGAGCTGGAAGGGACCCACAAGGATCATCCAGTCCAACCCTTCAGTCAATGGCCCACCCAGGGGATTGAACCCATGACCTTGGCATTGTTACAACCAAGTTTGAACCAACTGAGCTGATCTCAGGGCCATGTAAGCAGCTCGTTAACATCCCAGAACCTTCCAGGTTGCAAACGCCAGGGAAGAAAGGCAAGGCAGAAGGAGCTCCTGAAGCACAGACTTGCTGGATGCTGAGGGGTAGAGCTGGGAGGGTAACACAGCTAGGAGGGAGACACAGAGTGGAGGAAGAGTTAACTGTGCCTCAGTCACACATCCTGCCTCCCTCCCACATGCTCAAAGAAAATACAGGAGTAAAGAGAGAATCACAGAAATCCCAGACTGTTCTGAGCTGGAAGAACCCACAAGGATCATCCAGTCCAACCCTTCAGTCAGTGGCCCACCCAGGGGATTGAACCCATGACCTTGGCATTGTTACAGCCAAGTTTGAACCAGCTGAGCTGATCTCAGGGTTCCTGCTCTTCAGGTGGATGCAGTGCTGTGTGATGGGCCTTCCCCAGAGAACGTTGCCTCCACCGTGGTGGACTGCACCGGCATCGACAGCGGGAACATTGGCTTCTTCAGAGTGGGCATCATCCCCAAGTCTCAGGTGAGCTTCATCTGGGCTTGGCTTCTACTCCCTTTCTCCATCACGTGGGTTTCAGGCTGAGGGTTTCCCAAGGGGATGAAGAAATCTCTGATAGCATGAGGAGTTCTCAGAGGGTGGTGTGAAAGGGAAGAGCAGAGCTCCACGTTGCTCTGTCCTGCTCCTGCTCCAGACCATCATCACTCCTCTCTGTGCTGGGCACGGGGCTGGGGGATGTGCAAGACTGACTTATTCATGGAAAGAGCTCCAAGATCCAAGGGACCTCCATGTCACCTTCCAGAGAGCTTCTCACCCTTCCCAGAGACCCCTGAGCAGGCAGAAATGAGTGTAATCCCAAACCTGAGCCCACGCACGTAGGTTGAAAGAGAAGATCTAGCTGAAGATGTCCTTACTCAGGGCAGGAAGTCGTCCAAGAGGACCTCTGAAGATGTCCCTGCCAATGGCAGGAAGTTGGCCAAGATGACCTTTAAAGTTCCCTTCCAACCCATGATTTTATGATGGTAACTACCAATTACCACCCCACTCACCGCTGTGTTTACTCCCCCAGGTGCTGCAGATCCTGGAGCAGGTGCAGAAGAGGCACAGGGTGGGCCCCACCAGTGGCCCTCACCCCACAACAGGCCCCCAGGAACCCACTGTGCCCAACGGGGTGGGCACGGGGCCAGCACAGGCCCCTGATGGTGGTTGGGAGAGCCACACTCGCCTCTGACTCCACCAGCTCCAGCAGCTCTGTGGGAAACCACCTGCTGGAAATGTCCTCTCAGCCAAAGTGGGGACTGGGAGAGGCTTCCAGTGAGGGGGTGACTCATCCATCTGCCTCTGGACACTGCTCAAATATCCCAGTGCGGCGCTGACGGACCAACCACAGCCCCCAGGAGGAAAATTTTCACTGGAGGACTCTGCCAGCTCTCCCTGCAGGGCAGACGTGGCCAAGGAGGGGTTGGTTTGGTGGCAGGGTGGCCCAGAGAAGCAGAGCTTTGTTCCTTTCACTGCGAGGGGACTCCTTCAGGCTGGGGCTTGGAGGGAGGAGAAATACTTTGGAATTCCACGGTGGGGGGAAAACACTGCACAAAACTTGAATCACATGGTCATTTAGGTGGGAAAAGACCTTCCAAGTCAGCAGGTTCAGCTGCTCCCCCAGCACCACCAACCCACGTCCCCAAGGGCCACATGAGGTGGGAGAGGGAGGAGGGGAGGTGTGCTTGGGTGCCTTGCTGTGCACTCAGTGGACTTGCTGGAATAGGGGAGGCAAAGGGTGGGCTCAGGAGCTGGGGGTGTCTTCTGCCATGGCCTCTGCAGAATGGAGGCCACCCACCTGGACCTCCACTTGGGAGCCTTTCCTCTGCTGGGAGAAGCCAGCAGTGCAAGCAATGCCATTACCTGAGGTGCCTTTTGCTGTATTTCAGTCAGGGAGCAGTGACTGCTCTCTGACTCCAATGACATATCCTTAGAGGTGCTGGAGAACTCGGGAAGAGCCTCCCTTCCCATGCTGTGTTGAGTGTGAATTCCAGGAGAGCAGTCTCCCAGTGCTGGAGGAGGCCAGGAGCTGGTCTCTTGCCTTTCAGCCCAACTGTTCCCATCTCATGGCACGTTTCCTTCCAGAGTGCAGATTTCACAGGATCAGAGCAAGGAATTCCAGCCACTCCAGGCAGTCATTTGTCTTCACCAGGGGCCCAATTTCTCTGCAAACTCATGAAATGTGAGGAATAAAGCAGAGGAGTTGGAGATGTGATGGGATGGCTCCTGTGGCTGGAGCGTTTGGGATGGGAGGATACAGATTTTTGGGGAGGACAAGAAGAAATTGGGTGCAAGGTGGGAGGTGCTGACCAGGAGGAGGTGGAAGTTGTTCCAAAACCACCTTGGCAGACACTGTGGGGCTGTGCAGTCACTGCCTTGTTTCTCCTCCAAAAACTGCTGATCTTATTCTTACCTGACTCAGGTGCAAGGTGCTGATCAAGCTCCAGCTGAAACCAGGGCATTGATCCCTTGGTTTCTCCTGGAGTCGTGCTGGAATTTAAGGACAAATGCTGTGCAGTCAGAGGAGCTCAACCTCCACAAACTCCAGCCAAACCAGGTCTTCTCAGCTTGTTCTCACAGAGCTGGCTCTCTTCCTGCAGAGAAAATTCCAGATAATTCCGTTTGTTCCATAATATTGCTGGTCTACTTCCTGTATCTCCTTGGAGTTTATTAAAACTGCTTTTGAAAAAGCAATAAAGTATTTTCAATGAACAGGAACCACCCAGGGCTGTGCAACCATCTGTGGCCAGGACTTGGCCAAAGCCTGGGGGGTCAGTGGGCTCTGGGTGTCTGAGTGTTGGGGTTCCTGGCCATGAAGGATCCAAAAAGGATCTTGGGAGAGGATCAAAGAGTGATAATTCCCAAGGTGGGGAAGAGGAGGGAGGGAGAAAACCCCTGGTCCCAGCTGATGAGCTCAGAGACACCAGGGCTGAATTTCATCCCTTAACTCAGTTCAGAAAAACCAAACTCTGAGGGGATGTGGAGAGAGGTGTGAATGTGGAGAGGACCTGCAGCATTTTGGTGGGGAAACCAGTCCTGGCTTGAATCTGCTGCAAATAATGATGAGTTTTGGTGTGAGAAGTGGCTTCAAACAATGGGTTCTTCACTTGGTGCCTCACCTGGGCCTGTTTTCCTCTTTCTCTCCACAGTGCTTGTTTGTCCCTCCCAGAAGATGTTGATGGCAGTGTCAGGACGTTGGGGGAACCATTTCTCCCTTTGCTGAGGGAAGACAAGGAGATATTTCATGCAAGGTTTGATTCTCCCCCACCCACAGCTCTCTCCTGTGCCAGCAAAGCAGGAAGAAATTTAGGGAGGAAGGGATTTAAAAGGGATCTTTCAGTTCAATCAAGGCAAGAAAATAGTTCTATTTTCACAGTTTTCCCAGCATTTAAGGGGAAGCAAAATGTTTTTAAAAAGAAGTAGAGAGAGGGAAAAAAAAAGCTGCTGTTCTAAATGGCAGATCCAAAACACTTCAGTCAGAAAGGGCTGAGATAAACACTGGAGTATTTTGGTACCAAAAAATCCATTTTGAGGTGTGGACAAAAGGGTTTTTATCACTCTAAAAGTGGAGGTTATGGTCAAAAAAGGGTGTCCAGATCTCCTCAAGGGAGATTCTCACTGAGCCCTCCTGATGCTGCTCCTCTCCTGCCCTGCTCAAGGGGAAGGAGTCGCTCCATGGATGGTTCCAGCTGAGAGGGACAGAGGGAATGTGGGTGCTCACACCTCCCTCACAGGAGGAGTTTGAAGGGACTGGGGACAACCAGAGAATTCAGAGAAACCAATTTTGGTGGCATTGTCAACGTCTTGGAGGCCTCTGGGCCTGAAAGGTCACCCTGGGAGACAAAACAACCTCCTGAATGGGCCTCTTTGTGCCGTGGCCAACGCTCCAATCCCACTGGGGCTGGAAGCAACCCAGGAAGGAGGGCTGGCCCACCTTGATTGTGCTCCTTGTGCAGTCTAGACATCTGTGTCAATGGAAAGGGAGGGGAAAAAAAAGAATGGAAAATGAGTGTGCTTTGCAGGCTCAGGAAAAAGCAGCTCAGCCTCCTGAGAATAGCCTGGAACAGGAACTGACTCAGGGCCGTCCGCGTGGGCGACCAGGGTGGGCCTGGCACCAGGGTGGGCACGGAGGGAGGGCGGCATCACAGCGGGGTGAAACCACCCCAGCAGGACCTCGGAGACGTGGGCAGGGGCAGGAATATCCCTGGAGCACCCCCAGCCCACGGGAACCCAGGAACTGGCAGCTCTTGGGCGGTGTAAGGGTTGCACTCGATGGCCATAGAGGTCTTCTCCAGTCTAAACAATTCTCTGACTCTGTGGCCCCTTCTTGTCTTTGGGTCTTGCTCCTGAAACAGAAGAGTCAAAGTCCAGCTTGGGATGACACATGGGGTGGAGGAAAAGGCAGGAACAAAGTCCTGCTGGGCTGGATGATCCTCACTCAAAGCGAAATGCCTTGACCTTGGCCCTGTTGAGGACCACGGCCCCCAGTGGGAAGTGGAAATGGCCAAAGAGGTGCAGAAATAAAGAAGGAGTAAGGCAGGAGAAGTCATGGACCCTTGTTGTTGTTTTGGGAGTGAAGAAGAAACCAAGTCCAGAAGGTGGCAGTGACAGTTGGACTTGATGGTCTTTGAGGTCTTTTCCAGCTTCAACAAGTCCATGATTCCAGGACCACTGGGACACAGGACAGAGGCCCCTTGGCCACTGAAACAGCTGAGGAGGGGTTTCCACAGCCATGTTTAATGTTGGTTTTGTTCTCAACCTCCTTTCCATCTCTGCATCTCCAAAGACACAGCAAGGGGTGAGTCAAGGGAAGGAGAGGGCCTTGTCCATGTCTAATCCTCTAATATGAAGCAGAGCAGCCTGGGGGGATTCTTACCTGAGCACCCTGGGCTGGTGGGAGGTGTCCCTGCCCATGGCAGGGTTGGCACTGGGTGGGCTCTGAGGTGCCTCCAGCCCAAACCATCCTGTGGCACCCGAGGATGGGCCTTACACAGCAGGTGGAGCATCCTCTGAGGTCACCTTGTCTGTGGTGCCACAGATTTTGGAGGCTTTTGGAACAATTCCTTCTGTCTCCCACCAGACCTTGGGGGAAGGATAAGAGTTGGGAAGGAAGGATAAGAGTTGGGAAGGAAGGGGGGTGTGTGTACAGTGAGCACTCGACATGGGTTTGTTTTGCCTGTTGCTCTGCCCAAAATTGTGTTTAAATTGATGCAATTCAAATGCAGCAGTTTTGGCCTCACTGCCTTTCCCTGACTCATAAAATCATCTGACAAATAAAATTACTGGATCAATCAATAAAACAAAACCCTCCAAGAAGCAGGAAGGAGACAGGTATGGGCAGAGCAGACCCCAAAGCAGACAGAACAACCCTTGGGTCAGCTCTGGGAAGGGAGTCACCCTCTCCTGGGACCTGCTGGCCTTATTTTTAGATGGTTGAAAGGTGCCAGCTGAGAGTCCAGGCAGGAGGACAAGTTGGTTTTCTGTGCAGAGACAGGGATGGAAATTCAGTTCCCTGAGAAGTTAAACCAACCAAATGTTGCTTTCCTGAGGAAGGAGCCACCTCAGGCACTGGAGACCTGGAGGTGCAAGAGGGTGTGCTGTGACCCTGCAGGTGCCTTGGGCACAGAATGGGCCTGTCCATGGAGGGCTGGATGGTCCTGCCTTGGCATTCCCCTCACAGGCTCCAGCACCTCTCCTGGGGCAGAGATGGAATGTCCTTCCCCACCAGTGCCATTTAATTCCTTGATGATGGGAACCAACGTCCAGCTCCTCAGTGACACTTGGCACTGTTGTTTCTTTTCCTAAAATAATAACTTTCACTAAAATATTTTATAAAATGAAGTCCCCATTGTCTGAAACCTTCTCTCCCATCCCTGTTTCTGCTCCTCTTGCACACTCAAGTGGCTGCTCATCCCTGCCAGACCTGCTGCCCCAACCAAGTCACTGGAGCTCAGCTCCCTTTGGAGCCACCACAAGGGTGAGAAGGGGGAAAATTTAATAAAACCACCCACAGGAGGGATTTAGGGGCAAAGATGACAAGGTTTGCCCCCTTTGGCCCCAGCTCTGGGTGCTCTTGCTGCTTCCCCCTTGGAAATGAGCCCTGCCCAACACGTAATGCAGCAGAAAACACGACGAGAGGTGTTAGATGGTAGCCCTGAGCCTGCTGAAAGGCCCCTGTGTTTGGAGAGCCTCAGCAAAGGAACTGAAGGCTCTGCTGTTGATCTAAGGGAGGTGTTTGTTTCCCTCCCCCTCACAGAAACTCTGGCAGGGCTTGTTGACACCTGGGCAGTTGGCTTTGGGTCCCTGGGATGAACTGTGGGAATGTGACCATGGAGAGGTTGCTCCAGCTCCCAACCTTCTGCTGCTGAGCTTATGGGATGGATGTCTAAGCCATTTCCTGGCTTAATTTGCCATGGGAACTGCTCAGAGCCCAGTGAGGAATCCCATCAGATATTGGGCCAAAGTGGGAGAATTGACAACCTGATCAAAGAGTCTCAAAATGGTTTGGGTTGGGAGGGACCTTAAAGATCATCTTGTTCCACCCCCTTGCCATGGGCAGGGACACCTCCCACCAGCTCAGGGTGCTCCAAGCCCTGTCCAAGCTGTCCTGGGACACTCCCAGGGATGGGGCATCTCCTTTACACTGCTGTCATGAAGGAGCCTTTTAACTGAGGTGCTGTGAAATGCAGTGTTTGACAATAATGTTATTTCTTTGCTGTTCATCTGAGATTGATCATGACAATAGAATCACAGAATCATAGAATGAGCTGGGTTGGAAGAGACCTCTGAGATCATCAAGTCCAACCCTTGATCCAACCCTACTGTGATCACCAGCCCAGGGCACAGAGTGCCCTGGGCTGGTGATCACAGTGGGGTTGGATCAAGACATGGTTGGATCAAGATGTGGTGGATTCTCAATCAGTGCCACATCCATAGAATCACAAAATCATAGAATGGATTGGGTTGGAAAAGCCCTGCAAGATCATCAAGTCCAACCCTTGGTCCAACTCCAGTCCCTTTATCAGATCATGGCACTCAGTGCCACGGCCAAGCTCAGCTGAAAAACCTCCAGGGATGGGGAATCCACCCCCTCTCTGGGCAGCCCATTCCAATCCCTGAGCACTCTCTCTGCAAAGAATTTCTTTCTGATCTCCAACCCAAACCTCCCCTGGCAGAGCTCAAGCTGTGCCCTCTTGTTGGTTGCCTGGGAGAAGAGCCCAATCCCCACCTGGCTACAACCTCCTTTCAGCTCCTCTTGACAAGCACCTCTTTGTTCCTGAACCTCCAGCGATGCTGCTCAGAGATGCCCAGGTGTGTGTGTGGCACCACCACCCTGGTGCAGGGGAAGGTGTCCCTGCCATGGCAGGGGGTCAGAACTGGGTGATCTCCCCTCCCTTGGGCTGAAACATCCCGTGACCCAACTCAGAGATGGTCTGACACAGACCCACGTCACAAGGGAACAAATCAAGAAGGGACCTTCTCCTTTTTTTTGTTTTGTTGGGGTTTCTTTTGCTGTTCCAGCAGTTGAGAGCCAATATTAACAAACCTCATCTGCCCAGAAAGGTCAAGCAGCTTGTTGAGTATTAAAGTATTAAAACATGAGAGGAGTCCCATGTTGTGGGACTTCACCACACGCTCAAAGTTAAGCCTCTGCTGGAGGCTGGTGGAGCTCAGCTGGCACTGGGATCCACTTGCTGGGCACCACGGGGTGGTTTGGGTTGGAAGGCACCTTAAAGCTCATCTTGTGCCAACCCCTCACCTCGGGCAGGGTCACCCCCCTGCAGCCCAGCTTGGTTTGCTGGCCTAAGATATGTGCAGGGAGGAGATCCTGATGAAATCCCAATTCCTGAGGCTGGCACAGGCTGGGAAACCACAGGAGGCTGGGAATGGCCAGCTGTGCCCGAGCAGTGCGTGCCCTCTGCCCGGGCACAGGGGCAGGGGGTTTGCAGGGTGAGGGGCAGCCCGTGTGCAGCCTGCCAAGCTGGGGGAGCTGCTGGAATGAAGCAACATCCTTCACCTGGAGGCAGAGCGAGAGCTGCTATTTGTGGTGAGTCCCGAGTGCAACCCAAACAGGAGGAGCAGAGGGACAACAAGGCCAGAGCCAAAGCAAGCGGAGCAGGGGCAGGACCGCGCTGGGCGTTGACGTGGCAGAGGAGCAGCGTGGGAGGGGCCCAGCCCCAGGGCTCCCAGTTGGGCTGCTCGGGACCCAGGGTTCCCAGTTTGGCTGCTCGGGTCCCAGGGCTCCCAGTTTGGCTGCTCAGGTCCCAGGGCGCCCAGTTTGGCTGCTCGGGGCTCCCAGTTTGGCTGCTCGGGTCCCAGGGCTCCCAGTTTGGCTGCTCGGGGCTCCCAGTTTGGCTGCTCGGGTCCCAGTTTGGCTGCTCGGGGCTCCCAGTTGGGCTGCTCGGGACCCAGGGTTCCCAGTTTGGCTGCTCGGGTCCCAGGGCTCCCAGTTTGGCTGCTCAGGTCCCAGGGCGCCCAGTTTGGCTGCTCGGGGCTCCCAGTTTGGCTGCTCGGGTCCCAGGGCTCCCAGTTTGGCTGCTCGGGGCTCCCAGTTTGGCTGCTCGGGTCCCAGTTTGGCTGCTCGGGGCTCCCAGTTTGGCTGCTCGGGGCTCCCAGTTTGGCTGCTCGGGTCCCAGGGCTCCCAGTTTGGCTGCTCGGGTCCCAGGGCTCCCAGTTTGGCTGCTCGGGGCTCCCAGTTTGGCTGCTCGGGTCCCAGGGCTCCCAGTTTGGCTGCTCGGGTCCCAGGGCTCCCAGTTTGGCTGCTCAGAGCTCCCAGTTTGGCTGCTCGGGTCCCAGGGCTCCCAGTTTGGCTGCTCGGGCCCCAGGGCTCCCAGTTTGGCTGCTCGGGGCTCCCAATTTGGCTGCTCGGGGCTCCCAGTTTGGCTGCTCAGTTCCCAGTTTGGCTGCTCGGGTCCCAGGGCTCCCAGTTTGGCTGCTCGGGGCTCCCAGTTTGGCTGCTCGGGGCTCCCAGTTGGGCTGCTCAGTTCCCAGTTTGGCAGCTCAGGGGAGCAGGGGGGAGGTGGCCTGAGGAACAGCTCTGTGAGGAAGATGCTCCAAAACAATGGGAAGGAGGACGAGAAGGGAAGGGGCTTGTCCCCTGATGGTGGGAGGTGGGACTGGGGCAGTGCCAAGGGAACAATCTCCCTGCTCAGAGCAGGAGGGAGGAGAAGGAACTGGCAGAGATCTCCCATTTGGACACTGCCTCCAGCACAGGAAAAACATTACAGAAAACCTCCAATCTGTCACACACCTCTGAGTGTTTGGAAGCCCTTGGGCCATAACTCATCCTTTCCTTTGTTGAGGTTTGTCTTTATTGAGTTTCCCTCAGCCATCACTCCCTCTGCGTCTTGTTTGCTTTGGGGGACAGGAAAGTTCTGCTCTCTGCTCCTGGCAGGAAACTTGTGCCCTCCACAGCACGTCACACAGGTCCCTGTGCTTGGGGACCTGCATGGGCACAGCTGCTGGGACAGCAGGGACATGTCCCTGTGCTTGGGGACCTGCATGGGCACAGCTGCTGGGACAGCAGGGACATGTCCCCGTGTTGGGGACCTGCATGGGCACAGCTGCTGGGACAGCAGGGACATGTCCCTGTGCTTGGGGACCTGCATGGGCACAGCTGCTGGGACAGCAGGGACGTGTCCCTGTGCTTGGGGACCTGCATGGGCACAGCTGCTGGGACAGCAGGGACATGTCCCTGTGTTGGGGACCTGCATGGGCACAGCTGCTGGGACAGCAGGGACGTGTCCCTGTGCTTGGGGACCTGCATGGGCACAGCTGCTGGGACAGCAGGGACGTGTCCCTGTGCTTGGGGACCTGCATGGGCACAGCTGCTGGGACACCAATGATGTGTCCCCATGTTGGGGACCTGCATGGGCACAGCTGCTGGGACACCAATGATGTGTCCCCATGTTGGGGACCTGCATGGGCACAGCTGCTGGGACAGCAGGGACGTGTCCCCATGTTGGGGACCTGCATGGGCACAGCTCCTGGGACAGCAGGGACGTGTCCCTGTCCTTGGGGACCTGCATGGGCACAGCCGCTGGGACAGCAGGGACATGTCCCTGTGCTTGGGGACCTGCATGGGCACAGCCGCTGGGACAGCAGGGACATGTCCCTGTGCTTGGGGACCTGCATGGGCACAGCTGCTGGGACAGCAGGGACGTGTCCCCATGTTGGGGACCTGCATGGGCACAGCTGCTGGGACAGCAGGGACATGTCCCTGTGCTTGGGGACCTGCATGGGCACAGCTGCTGGGACAGCAGGGACGTGTCCCTGTGTTGGGGACCTGCATGGGCACAGCTGCTGGGACAGCAGGGACGTGTCCCTATGTTGGGGACCTGCATGGGCACAGCTGCTGGGACACCAATGATGTGTCCCCATGTTGGGGACCTGCATGGGCACAGCTGCTGGGACAGCAGGGACGTGTCCCCATGTTGGGGACCTGCATGGGCACAGCTCCTGGGACAGCAGGGACGTGTCCCTGTCCTTGGGGACCTGCATGGGCACAGCCGCTGGGACAGCAGGGACATGTCCCTGTGCTTGGGGACCTGCATGGGCACAGCTGCTGGGACAGCAGGGACGTGTCCCCATGTTGGGGACCTGCATGGGCACAGCTGCTGGGACAGCAGGGACATGTCCCTGTGCTTGGGGACCTGCATGGGCACAGCTGCTGGGACAGCAGGGACGTGTCCCTGTGCTTGGGGACCTGCATGGGCACAGCTGCTGGGACACCAATGATGTGTCCCCATGTTGGGGACCTGCATGGGCACAGCTGCTGGGACACCAATGATGTGTCCCCATGTTGGGGACCTGCATGGGCACAGCTGCTGGGACAGCAGGGACGTGTCCCCATGTTGGGGACCTGCATGGGCACAGCTCCTGGGACAGCAGGGACGTGTCCCTGTCCTTGGGGACCTGCATGGGCACAGCCGCTGGGACAGCAGGGACATGTCCCTGTGCTTGGGGACCTGCATGGGCACAGCTGCTGGGACAGCAGGGACGTGTCCCCATGTTGGGGACCTGCATGGGCACAGCTGCTGGGACAGCAGGGACATGTCCCTGTGCTTGGGGACCTGCATGGGCACAGCTGCTGGGACAGCAGGGACGTGTCCCTGTGCTTGGGGACCTGCATGGGCACAGCTGCTGGGACAGCAGGGACGTGTCCCTGTGTTGGGGACCTGCATGGGCACAGCTGCTGGGACAGCAGGGACGTGTCCCTATGTTGGGGACCTGCATGGGCACAGCTGCTGGGACAGCAGGGACGTGTCCCTGTGTTGGGGACCTGCATGGGCACAGCTGCTGGGACAGCAGGGACGTGTCCCTGTGTTGGGGACCTGCATGGGCACAGCTGCTGGGACAGCAGGGACGTGTCCCCATGTTGGGGACCTGCATGGGCACAGCTCTTGGGATAGCAATGATGTGTCCCTGTGCTTGGGGACCTGCATGGGCACAGCTGCTGGGACAGCAGGGACATGTCCCCATGTTGGGGACCTGCATGGGCACAGCTCCTGGGACAGCAGGGACGTGTCCCTGGGTTGGGGACCTGCATGGGCACAGCTGCTGGGACAGCAGGGACATGTCCCTGTGCTTGGGGACCTGCATGGGCACAGCTGCTGGGACAGCAGGGACGTGTCCCTGTGCTTGGGGACCTGCATGGGCACAGCTGCTGGGACAGCAGGGACATGTCCCTGTGCTTGGGGACCTGCATGGGCACAGCTGCTGGGACAGCAATGATGTGTCCCTGTGTTGGGGACCTGCATGGGCACAGCTGCTGGGACAGCAGGGACGTGTCCCCATGTTGGGGACCTGCATGGGCACAGCTGCTGGGACAGCAGGGGTGTGGCCCCATGTTGGGGACCTGCATGGGCACAGCTGCTGGGACACCAATGATGTGTCCCTGTGTTGGGGACCTGCATGGGCACAGCTGCTGGGACAGCAGGGACGTGTCCCTGTGCTGGGGACCTGCATGGGCACAGCCACTGGGACATCAGGGACGTGTCCCTGTATTGGGGACCTGCATGGGCACAGCTGCTGGGACAGCAGGGACGTGTCCCTGCCCATGGCAAGGGCTGGAACTGGATCAGCTTTAAGATCCCTCCCAGTCCAAGCCATCCTGTGATTCTCTGAACCCTCTGCAGCTCCAGCCTGGCCATGGATGTTCCTTTGCATGGGAAGAGCTGAGTGTCCCAGGCTCAGCTGGGCACCCACGTGGGCCAAGCAGGGGAGAGGCCAGAGGAGGCAAGGGGTGAGTGACTTGCTGTAAACCCTCTGTCAGAGCTGCACCTCCCAATATTTGTTCCTTCCCCTGGTGCTTGGCCATGGAGCTCTGCTGTTTTTGGAGGCTGAGCAGCTCGGTGGAGATCAAATGGAACACAAAGCCTTCTCCTTGTGTTCCAAAGAGAGGGTTTATTTAGTGGAGTTTGGGACTCTGAAACACACAGTGCTGAGTGTTGTGGGAGGGATACACAAGCAACCGGGGCATTCACAGTCCACTGCACTCTGGAAACACGGGAATTGCTGCACTAAAGCACCAGCTGCTGATCCCGCTGCCATTCCATGGTCTCCCAGCGCTTCCAGGCACTTACTGGAGATAAACACCAAACCACCACAGAAAGCTCCCAGGAGAGGCAGCAGGGGGGGGATGACTGCCCTTCCCAAGGAGGCAGGAGCTGGGGCAGAGAGGGAATGGCTCTCCCAAGGCTCCAGCAGGGCGTGGGACACTCTGTGTCCTGCGGGGAGAGCAGATGTTCTTTGGCCCAGGGGGAGTGTCCTTTGGTTCAGAGCACTCTGGTCTTCACTCTCTCAAAGATCTGCATCACTTTTGCTGCTGGGACGCAGCCTTCCCGCACGATGGTGATGCCACCTGGCCAGAGGGAGGATGAACCAGTTAGGATAACCCCAAAGGGTGAAAGAAAGGGATGGAGGGGATAAAGGAATATCTTGGACCAGCAAAGCCACCCAAAGGCCCAGAACATCCAGATTATGAAGCTGCCTAAAAGGACCAGAACCTCTGTCAGAAAGTGAAGCCACTGACCAACAGCCACCCCAGACTTTGCTCAAGGGTTTGGCTTTCCACTCAGATCCCTCTCAAATGCCAGCCCAGAGCCAGCAGCGACACCTCAGCTCGTGCTCCTGCGTCATTGCGGACGAGCTGCTGCAACACCTCCGTGCTCGTGGTCTCCAGGCAGCACCCACCCTTCCCTTCAGGGATGTCCACCCTCCCACCTGAACCCTTTCTGCTCTCACAGGGCAGACTTTGCTTGCACAACTGTGTTTCTCCTCACTGCCTCCCTGTCTGTCAACACAGAGGTCCTCCCAGGACATCTTTTGTTTGCGTCCCTTCATCAACATGTTTGCAAAGGCCCTGCAGGGCTGAGCACTCTGAGTGCCAGCCTGATACAAGGGGTGGGGCTGCTCACACTAAAGGGGGTTCTCACACTCACTTTCATCAATCTTTGTGCAGTTGACCACAGTGGATGCCACCACCTCATCGGACTCTCCGTCACACAGAACACCCTCCAGTTTGTGGCCAAGGCGCCTGTGGGGGTAAAGAAAAGCAACAGCACTTCATGGGACTTCATGGCACCTTGTGCTGAGATTCCCCTCAGTGCAGGACATCAAACCACAGCCTGTCACCATTGGAACTCGCTGGGCATCCACCTGGCAGGTGGTTTGCCCCATGGCAAAGGTCATACTGAGGGGCTGGAGCGGGGCCAGAGAAGAGCAACGAGGCTGGAGAAGGGACTGGATGTGGCACTGAGTGTCCTCTGAAACACCTCCAGGGACAGAGAATCCAACATGTCTTGATCCAACCCCACTGTGATCACCAGCCCAGGGCACTCTGTGCCCCACTCTGTGCCCCACTCTGTGCCCCACTCTGTGCCCTGGGCTGGTGATCACAGTGGGGTTGGATCAAGGGTTGGATTTGATGATCTCAGAGGTCTCTTCCAACCCAACTGAGAAGAGCAACGAGGCTGGAGAAGGGACTGGAGCACAAGTGCTGTGGGGAGAGGCTGAGGGAGCTGGGGGTGTTCAGCCTGGAGAAGAGGAGGCTCAGAGGTGACCTCAGCACTGTCTGGAACTCCCTGAAGGGAAGTTCTGGCCAGGTGGGGGTTGGTCTCTTCTCCCAGGCACTCAGCAATAGGACAAGGGGGCACGATGGGCTCAAGCTCTGCCAGGGGAAATTGAAGTTGGAGAGCAGAAAGAAATTCTTTGCAGAGAGAGTGCTCAGGGATTGGAATGGGCTGCCCAGAGAGGGGGTGGATTCCCCATCCCTGGAGGTTTTTCAGCTGAGCTTGGCCGTGGCACTGAGTGCCATGATCTGGTAAAGGGACTGGAGTTGGACCAAGGGCTGGACTTGGTGATCTCGGAGGGCTTTTCCAACCCAATCCATTCTATGATTCTGTGGATGTGGCACTGAGTGAGAATCCACCATGTCTTGATCCAACCCCACTGTGATCACCAGCCCAGGGCACAGAGTGGGATTGGATCAAGGGTTGGACTTGATGATCTTGGAGGTCTTTTCCAATCCGTGCCCTGGGCTGGTGATCACAGTGGGGTTGGATAAAGGGTTGGACTTGATGATCTCGGAGGTCTTTTCCAACCCAATCCATTCTATGACAGAGGTGCCAGTGCCCGGGGTACTCACGAGATGACCATGTCGTGGTGAGTGCTGTCCACCTCCCCGCTGGGGTTGGCTGAAGTGATGGCCAAGGGCCCCGTCATGTCGATGAGATGCACCAGCACCGTCAGGTCGGGCACTCGGATCATGATGCTGTCCTGGGTTCCCACTCTGCTGTAACCTGCTCCAACCCCTTGAGAGACACACAGAGGCAAGGCTGGGACAATGCCACCTGTTGTGGCATCAGGGCACACCTCCTGCTTCCTTTGCAAGTGACTCTGCCCCTCCACCCATCAGGTGTGAGTCCCTTTGTGTGTGTTCAGAAGAGCAGCATTCTGGAGCAGAAATCCATGGCATAGCTGCAGAAACCCTGTATTTGGGGCAGTAAAACTGGATTTGGGGCAGACAAACTGGATTTGGGGCAGACAAACTGGATTTGGGGCAGTAAAACTGGACTTGGGGCAGTAAAACTGGCTTTGGGGCAGAAAACTGGACTTGGGGCAGGAAAACTGGACTTGGGGCAGGAAAACTGGACTTGGGGCAGACAAACTGAACTTGGGTCAGCAAAACTGGATTTGGGGCAGACAAACTGGATTTGGGGCAGACAAACTGGACTTGGGGCAGAACAACTGGATTTGGGGCAGACAAACTGGACTTGGGGCAGGAAAACTGGACTTGGGGCAGGAAAACTGGACTTGGGGCAGGAAAACTGGACTTGGGGCAGGAAAACTGGACTTGGGGCAGAACAACTGGATTTGGGGCAGACAAACTGAACATGGGTCAGTAAAACTGGACTTGGGGCAGTAAAACTGGATTTGGGGCAGAACAACTGGATTTGGGGCAGACAAACTGGATTTGGGGCAGACAAACTGGACTTGGGACAGTAAAACTGGACTTGGGACAGTAAAACTGGACTTGGGACAGTAAAACTGGACTTGGGGCAGACAAACTGGATTTGGGGCAGACAAACTGGATTTGGGGCAGACAAACTGGATTTGGGGCAGGAAAACTGGACTTGGGGCAGGAAAACTGGATTTGGGGCAGTAAACTGGATTTGGGGCAGTAAACTGGATTTGGGGCAGAACAACTGGATTTGGGGCAGAACAACTGGATTTGGGTCAGTGAAACTGGACTTGGGGCAGACAAACTGGATTTGGGGCAGACAAACTGGACTTGGGGCAGTAAAACTGGACTTGGGGCAGTAAAACTGGACTTGGGGCAGACAAACTGGACTTGGGGCAGTAAAACTGGACTTGGGGCAATACGACTGTGGGTCAGATTGGATAAAAGGGACACGATTCCCACCTGGAGGCAGCAGGGCTGTTTCCATGGACAGGAGATCTACCTTGTTCACAAAACCTGCTTCTGGTGAGCACTGCCCACCCTCCCACCCTCTGCCTGCTAAACAGACAGAATTCCTACAGTTTTCCTCATTCTGCCCTGTTTCCACTGAGCCCCAGAAGTCACACTGGAGGTGAATCATCCCCAAGCTCACAGTGCTTGACTTTGTCCATGTGGTCTGAAGGAAGAGGTGACCAAAGAACCTTCTCAGCTCATTGATGCTCCACCCAGGGCTTGCTCATTCCTAACAGTGAGGGGCTTGAAGGAGCTCACCCTCCCAGGCTGGGCAGCCTCCCTTGCTTCTAGTTAAAGAGCTCATCCCACTCTTAATGAGTCACTCCAGCTGATTAACACCCTCTGCTAAACATTGACCAAAGCACCTGAGAGCTGCAGAGGTGATGCCTTGGAATAAAAAGAACAGAATCCCTCCCCATCCCGCCCAGAAGGGCACGTGGGTGGCAGACCTGCTGTGTTGAAGATGGGAAAGAGGGAGAAAAGGATTGTCCTGTTGATCTCACCCAACTTCTTGAGCCACTCTCCCTTCTGGATGATGCAGCCAATGGCTCCTGGGTACACGTTTTCCATGAATTCCCAGAGCAGGGGGCTGATGGGAGGAGCAGCTGCTCTCAGCTGGCCCAGGTTGGAAATAAAGATGCAGATGGGCTTCTCTTGAGGCCTCTCCTGAAGAAAAAACCAGGGAGAGAGGAAGGAAAAAACCATCTGAAGAGAGAAGGTTTGGCTGGACAACCTCGAAGCCCAGCAGGATCCTGGTTTGTGGGTTTTCCAAGGTGCTGCCTCTGCACAAAATGCTGAGCACAGGAGGGGACCAGGCTCTGTGACTGGTGTCACAGCTCAGATCTGCACGTGCAAGTTGAAGCAGAGAGAGAACAGCAGCCTGCCCTTGGGATCATGGTGGGATGCATCCAAATCCTCCCCTTTGGACATGTCCAGAGCAGGGACAGCGATGCCCTGCTCGTTATCAGCAGTTTTAAGATCTTATACACCAAGGGCCTGATTTTTTCCAAGTTTATGGTGGTATAAATCAAGGCCAAAGCCACCCATTTGTGATGGGCATGGAGAGCCTAAACCCCTGCAAACCAACACCTCCACTGCCACCCCTTGAGTGCTGTGAGATTAACTCGGTGTCAAACAAACAGTGAGATGAGGAGGAACTGGAACGACCTCCCAAAGCAGAGTCACTTCAGTCCTCCACTGACATCAGCTCCAGTGGGGCCAAATGACTCAGGAGCTGGGCATGTATTTACATTCTGTTTATATTATCTCATCTGCAGGGCAGGTCAGCACTGGCACCAGAGGGGCCCAGAAGAGACGGCCTTTGTGCCGCTGCTGGTCCCGCTGCCAGCTGAGCTCGTCTGTTGTGTTATCCCTCCAGGCTCGCCAGGAAATTGCCTCATGGAGCACAGGCGGGCCCAGGCTGCAAAACTTGTCTTGGAGGTGCAAACTTTGGGGCTGCTGCCAGCACTGAATGTCTCCAAAAGTCTGGGGAAGTTTAGCCCTGGGATTCTGATTCAGCACTTCGTAAGGACCAGGGAGGACAAACAGGGGTTTGGAGCTGCCTGGGATGAGTGTGGGGCTGCTCCACCCCAGGGTTGTGCTGTGCCCTCCCTGATGGAGCTGCCTAATTCCCCCATGGCCAGTGCAGAGGGGGCTGCACCCCAGGTTGTTCAGCTCAGAAAGTGGTCCATGATGTCCTGGTGTGGCTGTTCAAGATCTCTATCCATGGCCAGGCTCTGAGTCTCAGGACAACTTGAAACCAGGGGATCTCATTTCTGCTTCTGCACCATCTCATTACAGTTCCAGCTTCCTTGGGAGGGGCAGGCCCTGAGCTCTGCTCTGTGGGGACCAGGGACAGCACCCAGGGAATGGCTGGAGCTGTGCCAGGGCAGCGACAGCACCCAGGGAATGGCTGGAGCTGTGCCAGGGCAGGGACGGGGCAAAGGGAATGGCTGGGGCTGTGCCAGGGCACGGACAGCACCCAGGGAATGGCTGGAGCTGTGCCAGGGCAGGAACAGCACCCAGGGAATGGCTGGGGCTGTGTCAGGGAAGGGACAGCACCCAGGGAATGGCTGGAGCTGTGCCAGGGCAGCGACAGCACCCAGGGAATGGCTGGGGCTGTGCCAGGGCAGGGACAGGGCACAGGGAATGGCTGGAGCTGTGCCTGGGCAGGGACAGGGCACAGGGAATGGCTGGAGCTGTGCCTGGGCAGGGACAGCACCCAGGGAATGGCTGGGGCTGTGCCAGGGCAGGGACAAGGCACAGGGAATGGCTGGAGCTGTGCCAGGGCAGGGACAGGGCACAGGGAATGGCTGGAGCTGTGCCAGGGCAGGGACAGGGCACAGGGAATGGCTGGAGCTGTGCCAGGGCAGGGACAGGGCACAGGGAATGGCTGGAGCTGTGCCAGGGCAGGGACAGGGCACAGGGAATGGCTGGAGCTGTGCCAGGGCAGGGACAGGGCACAGGGAATGGCTGGGGCTGTGCCAGGGCAGGGACAGGGCACAGGGAATGGCTGGGGCTGTGCCAGGGCAGGGACAGCACCCAGGGAATGGCTGGAGCTGTGCCAGGGCAGGGACAGGGCACAGGGAATGGCTGGAGCTGTGCCTGGGCAGGGACAGGGCACAGGGAATGGCTGGAGCTGTGCCTGGGCAGGGACAGGGCACAGGGAATGGCTGGAGCTGTGCCAGGGCAGGGACAGCACCCTGGGAATGGCTGGAGCTGTGCCAGGGCAGGGACAGCACCCAGGGAATGGCTGGAGCTGTGCCAGGGCAGGGACAGGGCACAGGGAATGGCTGGAGCTGTGCCAGGGCAGGGACAGCACCCAGGGAATGGCTGGGGCTGTGCCAGGGCAGGGACAGGGCACAGGGAATGGCTGGGGCTGTGCCAGGGCAGGGTCAGGTTGGATCTCAGGCAAAGGTCCTTCCCCCAGAGGGTGGTGGGCACTGACCAGGCTCCCCAGGGCAGTGGGCACAGCCCCAAGGCTGCCAGAGCTCCAGGAGGGTTTGGATGATGCCCTGGGGCACAGGGTGTGGCTCTGGGGATGGGCCTGGGCAGGGCCAGGAGTTGAACTGGATGGTCCCTTCCAACTCATCATATCGTGTGATTCTGTGACCTGCAGGACACAGGTCCAGGTAACCAGAGCTGGATTGTCTAGGTAACAAGAGCTGCATTCCCACCTTGATCCTGTAGACCTTCTCAATGGCTTGGGGGTGTTTGCAGGAGGCTGCCAAGGCATACACAGTGTCTGTGGGCACCCCACACACGGCCCCGGCGTTCAGCAGCTCCGCGATGGTCCTCAGGCCGCTCGTGCAGTGGGACTTGGGGCACACACAGGGTGGAGGCTCAGGGGGGTCCTCCCTGGAGCTCCAGGCCTGGGAGGAATCAGGAGGCAACAAAGACATTACAAGGGGAATAAGGAAATGTGTGAAACACGAGGTGGGACTCAGCCCACCCCACCACAGGTGGACTGTGTTCCTTGACAGCCTAAAGGCAGAGGCAGCACTTCCAGGGATCAGGCATTTGGAATGACCTTCCCAGAGAAGGGGTGGATTCCCCATCCCTGGAGGGTTTTTCAGCTGAGCTTGGCCGTGGCACTGAGTGCCATGATCTGGTAAAGGGACTGGAGTTGGACCAAGGGTTGGACTTGATGATCTCAGAGGGCTTTTCCAACCCAATCCATTCCATGATTCTGTGATTCTATGGATGTGGCACTGAGTGAGAATCCACCATGTCTTGATCCAACCATGTCTTGATCCAACCATGTCTTGATCCAACCCCACTGTGATCACCATGTCTTGATCCAACCATGTCTTGATCCAACCATGTCTTGATCCAACCTCACTGTGATCACCAGCCCAGGGCACTCCGTGCCCTGGGCTGGTGATCACAGTGGGGTTGGATCAAGAGTTGGACTTGATGATCTCGGAGGTCTTTTCCAACCCAATCCATTCTATGATTCTGTGATTCACCCAAAGTAGGTGATAATTGCAATTAATGACATCAGAGAGACCAGCTCGTGGTGGACATTTGAACTGCTGGTGCCCACAATCAGAGGAGGTGAAGCCCTCCCACCCCGCCCAGCACAGTAACTGTTTCCTGGAGGAACAGCTGCTCTCCAAAATGACTAAGGACACTCAGAGGATCCTCAACCCAGAGGAAGATCAAGTTTCAGGTGTTTTCTCATGAGTCTCCCATGGTTAGAAATGCTGATTTAATGAAAATGTCTCTCTGCAGTGGGAATTTGAGCTGTCAAATCCATCAGCCCTGGGGATGGGGGTGGAACTGCCCTGGTCACACCCACCAGGTGGTAGGAGAAGTTTGAAGTAAACAGATACAGGGGGAACTCTCACTGTCTGGTCTGAGGAACTTCTAACTCTCCTGCCCCTGAGATTATGACCCTTCAAACTTCAATCTGCCAGGAATTCTTGGATTGGAGGTGGCTGATTCCACAGGACCATGAAGACAGGCATGGTGGAGCCCTCTGCAAACACCCCTGCCCTTTCTCCAGGTTTCCATGAGTGTGGTTCCTGATGGAAAGTGAGCTCCTTTCCAGCTCGTGGCACCCGGCGGAATGTTCTGACCGGGATTCCAAACAGCACTAAGGGATCCAGAGGAAGGGCAATTCCATGGAAATCTGGACTGAGGACCCCAGAATATCCCTGCTGAGCAGGGAAGCTGCACCACCCTGCAAAGCAGGTCTTACTGTGAGCAGAGGAGGTCCCATCAGCAGCAGGTCCTTCCCGAACATGCAGTTCGCCAGCGACGCTGTTGCTCCGTAGAAGCAGATGATGCTGAAGGTGCTCAGCACCACAACTGGAAAAAAACCCAGAGTGAGAGGCAGGAAGGTGGTGCAGTCACCAGCCCTGGAGGGGTCTGACACAGGTGTGGACGTGGCCCTGGAGAACTAGGGTCAGTGGTGGCCTTGGCAGTGCTGGGGGAACGGTTGGACTTGATCATTTTGGGAGAGTTTTCCGACCCAAATGATTCTGTGCTGCTGTGATTCTACTCTGGGAGGATGAGATGGTGGGAAAGCTTCTACCAGTCCTACTGTCAGGGAATTGAAACTAAAATTGTCACTTGCAGCAAAGGCAAAGCTTCAGCAGAACTGCAGCCAGTGACACCAGGGACACCAGTGACACCAGTGACACCAGTGACACCAGTCAGCTCACCCCACACCTCAGCTCAGGGAGCATCTGCTGGGAAGTAGGACTGTGCAGAACCTCGGGAGGAGGTTTCTTTGGAAGCTCAGGGACCTGGGGCTGAAGCAAAGGCAAAGCTTCAGCAGAGCTGCAGCCACTGACACCACTGACACCAGTGACACCAGTGAGACCAGTGACACCAGTCAGCTCACCCCACACCTCAGCTCAGGGAGCATCTGCTGGGAAGTAGGACTGTGCAGAACCTCGGGAGGAGGTTTCTTTGGAAGCTCAGGGACCTGGGGCTGAAGCAAAGGCAAAGCTTCAGCAGAGCTGCAGCCACTGACACCACTGACACCAGTGACACCAGTCAGCTCACCCCACACCTCAGCTCAGGGAGCATCTGCTGGGAAGTAGGACTGTGCAGAACCTCGGGAGGAGGTTTCTTTGGAAGCTCAGGGACCTGGGGCTGAGCTCCCTTTGCCTGCACACACAGCAGCCCTCAAGGGAAAGATGAGCACCCTCTGCTTGCTTTTCCCACACTTCTCCCCAACCCAGGTCCCACTCACTGCACCCTGAGTGAAGGTTTGATGATCAAGTACACCTAAAACTCACTTTCAAACGGCAAAGGGAGTTTCTCCAATGTAAAGAGCAGAAAACAAACGCTCAGGAGCTCCATTGCCAGGGTCACACAGAGCAGCACCACGTTAAAAGAGGAAGCTGTGAAAAGAAACACAAACAAGAGGGACCCACACTGGAGCACAGCCCATAAACTGTCTGGGAAACAGCACAAGGGTTCCTAAATCCACTTAGCCCTGTTTGATTGAAGGGAGCAGCCCAGATTTCCTGTCTGAGGAGGAGCAGAGGTATGTTCAGCCCTCGGGTTTCACAGGACTCGCTGCCAAAGCCTCGCTGTGCCAGGACACTGCGCTCACATGGAAAACACTTCCCGGGCAGCCAACGGCTCCTGATGGACACCAGCTGGGCTGCAGTGTGCCTGTGGCCTCGTGCCAGTGGCCCAGTCCATTGAACACTTTCACCTTAGTTGAACCATTTATTTGCTTTGAAATGTTCTCCTGCTCCCTTGGGGCTGTTTCTCCTAAGCCCAGCTCGGCTTCTGTTACCGACTGTGGGCAAAACATCTCCGTTCTTGCCTAACCAGAGCGCCAGAGAACGGAGCCTCCCTCACTGGTGCATCCCCACCACAGCAGGATTAGTGATCTGACCCCAAACATCCCTCAACAAACAACCCCACTGGTGCTGAGACTTACCTAGGATGATTAAAAAAGCATTGAGCAGCAGAAAGGCCACGGACCCGGCGGTGAATCCCTCGGCGTTCCCCGTGCCCATGCTCAGAGAGTGGCCTGAAACGGGACCAGCACATCTGGTGATGAGCAAACCACGAGGAGCATGACAGAAGAGTGACAGATCCGTGACTGGAATTGCTACAGCTCAAACCAAGGCATGGTGGCCTCATAAAGAAAACCTCCTGCTGCTTCTGCAATGCGAAGCATTTGAGGCATTAACTGCAGAACTGGTGGTGGCCATCCAAAAACAACTGATGATTTTACCTCCAGCTCGTAACACTCAGGGTCTGGCTGAGCACATCAGTGGCTCCTGCCACACCTCTGCAGGGACAGCTGCAACTTGTCCCACAGGTGCTCATTTCAACTGGCACCGAGGCTGTGTGGACACGCTGCCCACCTGGAGTGAAACGTGGCGCTGGAACCCTGGGCTTGGCATTCCCAGAGCTTCTGTCACGGCTCTGACCAGCTGGGATGAACCTCTCCAGGATCCCAAAGGGTAAATACGGAGCTTGGAGCCTTCCACTGCCTAACAAGCACCTCCTGAAGGGCTGTGCTGAGACAACAGCCCAGAGACAGGCTGGGAGCTGCCTCAGGATATTTTAGAGTGGAAATCTTGACCTCTGTTGGAGTCCAAGATACCACTTGGACTTCTGGAGCTGCAGGTACCAAGTGCCTGTGGCAAGTGCCCAGGTGGGCAAGAAGGCCAATGGCATCCTGGCCTGGCTCAGCAATGGGGTGGCAGCAGGCCCAGGGCAGTGACCCTTCCCCTGGACTCAGCACTGGGGAGGCCACACCTGGAGTGTTGTGTTCAGTTCTGGGCCCCTCAGGTCAGGCAAGAGATTGAGGGGCTGGAGCGGGGCCAGAGAAGAGCAACGAGGCTGGAGAAGGGACTGGAGGTGGCATTGAGTGTCCTCTGAAACACCTCCAGGGATGGAGAATCCACCATGTCTTGATCCAACCCCACTGTGATCACCAGCCCAGGGCACAGAGTGCCCTGGGCTGGTGATCACAGTAGGGTTGGGTCAAGAGTTGGACTTGGAGATCTCAGAGGTCTCTTCCAACCCAACAGAGAAGAGCAACGAGGGTGGAGAAGGGACTGGAGCACAAGTGCTGTGGGGAGAGGCTGAGGGAGCTGGGGGTGTTCAGCCTGGAGAAGAGGAGGCTCAGAGGTGACCTCAGCACTGTCTGGAACTGCCTGAAGGGAAGTTCTGGCCGGGTGGGGGTTGGTCTCTTCTCCCAGGCACTCAGCAATAGGACAAGGGGGCACGATGGGCTCAAGCTCTGCCAGGGGAAATTGAAGTTGGAGAGCAGAAAGAAATTCTTTGCAGAGAGAGTGCTCAGGGATTGGAATGGGCTGCCCAGAGAGGGGGTGGATTCCCCATCCCTGGAGGTTTTTAAGATGGGACTGGACGTGGCACTGAGTGCCATGATCTGGTGATCACAGTGGGGTTGGGCCAAGGGTTGGACTTGATGATCTCAGAGGTCTCTTCCAACCCAACTGTTTCTATGATTCTATAAGTGCAAACGGGCACCCCTGGCCATTATATTTTTATAAAAAGGAATGTCACTGAACCTTCTGCCATTGGCTCTCTGGAAAGAAGGAATTACATCAAAGCAAGCAGCCTGAACCTTCCTACCCCCACCCCCAGGCCAAGCATTCAGCCAGTACCTGCCAGGCGGAGCCATGCCCAGGCTGCCCAGAACGCCGTGTAGCAGAACGGGAGGACGGCGCCGAACCTCCTCCCGCCCCGGAGCTGGATCCTGCAGACATAGAGCTGCCCCACGGCCCCCGGGATGAGCACGGAGGGCAGGGAGAGCTGCTGCCTGCTGGGGGCACCGAGCCCCCCCTGCACGGCAGAGGCCGCTGCCAGCCCGTTGCAGATGTAGAACAAGGCGTCGGGCACGGCGGCGCCGGTGCCACCGCGGAGCTCCTCGGTCCTCATGAGGAGCGTTTTGGTGGCACTCAGGGCTGCTTGGAGAGCAGAGCTGGGCACGGCCTGGGCGCCCACCGGGATCAGGGCCTTCTCCCCGATGGAGTTGATGAGGCTGGCGAAGGTGGCGTACAAGGACAGCGCCGTGCAGAGGCTGCAGGCGGCGCCCAGGAAGGGCTGAGCGCCGGGCAGAGGGATCTGGTGGATGAAGGCTGTCGTGAGGATGACGAAGGAGGCGTTCTGCAGCATCTCCAGGGTGTCCTTGTGGGTGGACATCAGGAAGAGCATGCAGGCAGTGGCCAGGAAGAACCACCCCCCAAACATGCCCAGCCGGCTCTCCTGAGCCGTGGGCAGCCCGAGGAAGGCGGTGAGCACAAACTCCTCCCAGCACATCACCAGCCAGTAGAGGCTGTGGACACCAAACTTGGTGGCGTGGTAGGCATCGCCCCGGAGGTGGCTGTAGAAGCTGGCGAGCAGCTGGCAGCTGGAGATGATGGATATCCACGCTGCTCCCACACAGAAGGTCTCCACGTACCCAAAGAAGTAAAAGGCGAAGATGAAGGGCGACACCGTGTCGCAGATGTTGCCCAGGGCCATGGGCTCGGCGTACTTCGTGTTCTTCTTCTTCTCTTCCCCAATGGCCTTGGAGGAGCTTTTCTGTGCTGAGCCCAACAGGAGGACGTTGAAGAGAGGGTGCCCAAAGCCTGGCAGGACGTAGCGCTGTGTGATGCCCTTGAGCAGCAGAGCCACCGCCCCGTACAACCCGCAGGTGACAATGAGCAGCTCGAGGGCGCCCGACACCACCAGTGCCCACTGCCCAAACAGCGCCACCGCCTCGAACACCAGGGCGAGGGCGAGGGCCCCGAAGATGAGGGGCATGATGTAGCTGACGGTGGCTGAGCAGAAGCAGAGGATGAAGGAGATGGAGATGTAGGCCACCAGCCCGGCCACCGCGCTCTGGCTGGCAGAGAGCTGCGCCGTGCCCGCGGGCAGCGCGTGGCTGCCGTTCCCCCAGGGCACCGTGGTGTTCTGCAGCCAGGGGTAGGCGGCTGAGATGATCCTGGTGGCTCCATAGCTGCTCCACAGCGCCGAGAAGGTGAGGAAGGCCGAGCCTCCCAGGTGGTCATACTTCCGAAAGGCAAGGAATCCTGCCAGGAGCTGCACGAAGCCTCCAATCAGGATGAGGTGGACACCTGGGAGACACAGGAAGGGGTCAGGTGTGGAGCAAACCATAAGAAGGCTTGAGTTGCTGGAAGCTCTGGGGGACACCCCACCACAGGTCCCTCAGCTTTCCTGTGAGCCTCCCCCTCTCCTCCCTCCTTTATGACAAATTCTTGTGCTGAGCCCTGGAGGAACAGCTGCTCTCCAGAATGACTAAGGACGCTCAGAGAATCCTAAACCCAGAGGAAGATCAAGTTTCAGGTGTTTTCTCAGGAGCCACCAAGCCCCTTGACACATTCAGTGTGGTGGGCAGGTCCAGGAGCAGTTTGGATCTAGGAAGGTGGTGGGCATTGGCACAGGGAAGATTTGGACCAGACTCTGAGCAGCAGCTGGGGAAGGATGAGCAGCCACCCCCAGGGCACACAGGACACAGCCCACCTTTCCCCAACCATCCCACCATGGCAACCATTGGCCCAAGGGGATGGCTCAGAGGTCCATCCTGCCCAAAGCTGAAGTTCACCTCCAAGCAATGGGGATGGCTCCTCTGGAGGTCCATCCTGTCCAGAGCTGAAGTTCACCTCCAAGCAGGGATGGCTTGAAGGTCCATCCTTCCCAATGCTCAAGTTCACCTCCAGACAGCAATGGGGGGATGGCTCTCAGAGGTCCATCCTTGCCCAATGCTCAAGTTCACCTCCAGGCAGCAATGGGGGTGGCTCAGAGGTCCATCCTGCCCAGAGCTGATGTTCACATCCAAGCAGGGATGGTTCAGAGGTCCATCCTGCCCAGAGCTGATGTTCACATCAGAGCAGGGATGGTTCAGAGGTCCATCCTGCCCAGAGCTGATGTTCACATCAGAGCAGGGATGGTTCAGAGGTCCATCCTGCCCAGAGCTGATGTTCACATCCAAGCAGGGATGGTTCAGAGGTCCCTCCTGCCCAGAGCTGATGTTCACATCAGAGCAGGGATGGTTCAGAGGTCCATCCTTGCCCAATTCTCAAGTTCCCCTCTAGGCAGCAATGGGGATGGCTCTCAGAGGTGCCTCCTGCCCAGTGCTGAGCAGCACCCCGTGTGTCCCCCCTGAGCAGCACCACCCACCTGCCAGGATGTCCTCTGCTGCCCGTGGCCTGAGGCCGGTGTGTGCCAGGGTGAGGTTCTGCAGGCAGAGCAGGAGGGCACTGACCACATTGCCCAGGAGCCCCAGCACGGCTGGTTCGCTGTAGAAGACGGCGGCAAACCCCTCCATGGTCCTTCCAGACACAACAAGAGCGCGGCTGTCGCCCCCACAACCTCCTGGGGTGGCACTGGGGTGGCACTGGGGCTCCCTGCCAGCCCTCAGAGCAGTGCCCCTGCCCCGAGGAGGGGCACAGCAGTGCCAGGCTCAGGTGTTCCCATGGTGCCTCCTCTCCTCTCGCTGCAGACAAAGGCTCGATTCAAGGCACCACTTTAGGTGCCTCCTTTCCGTGGTCCTATCCAGAAAAAACACACACGACCCATTTAGGCTACAAGGATTGCTGGCAAAAACATGCTGAGGTGCCCCAAAGCGCTGCAGGTGGTGGGGCTGGTGCCTGTGCCCTCTGCTCGGGCTCCTGGGCATGGGCAGGGATGAATAACCCGACACAAACGGACAAACATTCAGGCAAAACCCACAAGGTATTTTTGAGCAGTTCCAGGACGTTTCTTATCCACTGTTGGAGACAAACAGGCCCAGCACACACACACACGGGCTCCCTTCCAGATGGAATTTTCCAGCTCCATCCCTTGCTTGAAACCCCAGTGACTAAACAGGCTATTTTCAACCCCTTCATTTTCCGGCATGAACTGGAGAGTTTGCAGCGGCCCCCACGTTCCTGT